>NW_023458560.1:57878711-57884421 GCF_013731165.1 Rhagoletis pomonella
GCTCCTGCTCTGAAAATATTCAACGCGGGCCGCGATGCTGGTAACAGAGGAAGAGGAAGGCCTCCTCTGCGTTGGAAAGACCAGGTGGAGAAGGACTTGGCTTCACTTGGCATTTTCAATTGGCGTCAGTTAGCACAGAAGAGAAATGACTGGCGTGCTGTTTTGGACTCGGCCAAAATCGCTTAGGCGGTTACAGCGCCAAATAAGAAGAAGAAGAAGATGGGCAGATGCTTATTCAGGTTGGTTAGGAGAAGCGGTTCCACGACGTTTGCCACTTACTATAGAAAGGAGATTGTCCTGTAAGACTCTCCAATATCCACAGACGTTTCCCATATATCGGGAATTTTTAACGAGTACAATGTCACGTAATAAGCTGCGACGTGGTACTAGAGACTCCCAACGACCCTGTTATTATTGCTGTTGCAGCGGCACTACTAAGCTCCGCCTGATTCGGTTTGTCTATCAACCGTTGTCAAGCTCAATTAACGAAGAAAAGGGAGGGGTGTGTAGTTAGTTGGTGTTATAGGGGCGAATCTTTATATGCCGGACACTCATTGGGGGTATTGAGATCGAGTCTGTACAGGTAACTGTTGAGACTGCTACAGCATCCAGACCGTAACTGGGGCAGAGTCTTGCGGATCTGGATTGGTAGTCGAAGCTCTGTGTCTGCGATAGATGGTGATTGGGTTCCGATCACGGCATTCATAGGTCCAGGGTCGTGGAAGGTTGCCACCCACCACGTCCACATATTCGAGCGTGTACTTCTCTATTATGTAGCAAAGAACGGTGGTGTCTCGGTAGCGGATCTGATGTATTTTACGTAGTTCACTGCTGCGATCATTGCTTCTCTTTGAATGGGCAATAAACTGCCGGACTCAGCTTCCCACGTGCCTCATGGCGAACTATTGTACTAATGAAATGTACCGGTGCTACACCGAGTTATGCAGCATGAATGCGATGCCACCTGCGGGCCACAGAGGCGATCTCTTCGGAGTATATTACATTACTCGGTATAGGTAAAATTTGCGTTAACCCAGCAGAAATCAGTAATTACTTCTTGTGTGTACAAATGTACATTTCTAGACTTGTTCGGGGCTCTTTCTTCTCTAGTTTGGAACTTGTTCAGAACCATTTCGGGACCAATTTAGAACCATTTCGGGACTATTTCAGGACCAATTTGATACTATTTCTGGACCATTGAAAAACTTCGACACTAGTTCGGCATAATCTTGCGACTAGTTCCGGACCATTTCGGGAGTAATAAGGGACCATATCGGCACCGTTTCAAAACTTGTTCGATAATATTTTTCGGTACAAGTTCACGACTTTTCAAAAGCACTACTCGACATTTCGGGGTAGTTCGAAACTAGTCTCGTAATTATCCTGAACTATTAACGAAGTGGCTTTGAAAAATTAATTAATAAAAATAAAATTAAAATTGAAAAATTGAAATTTTGTTGCTGCACGGGTACCGCAACAACCCGTTGTTCATATGCGCAATGAAAAACTTGTACACTTGCGACCATAGAGCCGATATAGTAGCGATAATTAAGCACTGGGCAAGTGCAGATAGCGGTACTCAACAAAGTACATATCTACACAGCGAGCGTTGGGCGTCAAAGGCGGCGCGCAGACAGACATCGGCGTCGACAATTAAGTGCTGTATCATAGCGCAAGCAACAAGGGCGCCAGAGCCAGGCAGCGCCGTCAGCGGTAACCTCCAAGAGTGAAGTCAGCGTTAAACTACAGCAGCGAAATTGCCAAACTGACGGCGTCGAGGGACATTAACAAGCAAAAACAAAGTTAACAGACAGCAGCGAGGGATGTTTTAAGGAAGATGAGTAGAAATACGTTGTGAAATATAAAGCTCTGTACTTTTTGTTGTTATGTGAGTAGAATGGAAATGAGAGTATAGAAAAAAGCAAAAGATTTTCCAATAAGAAAGTTGGTAGTTACAGGCTAACCTAATATTCACGCACGCCGCCAATTTATTGTCAAAAATTTCTCATGCACATGCAACTTGTATGAGATCAACCGAAATTGAACGGCGTGCGTATGAAGCTAACTCAATTTCCAATTTTTGTTCTGCGTGACATTTTGATTTGACGTTTCGCTCAATGAAATCAAATGCAAACGCATGCAAGTCAATTTCGGGTGACGCAAAAAAACAAATTCGACGGCATGCGTACCAAAACGCAAGCCGCGAATATTAGGTTAGCCTGTTAGGTATTCACCACGATTGAGAGAATACAAAGGTTGCGCCGATCTCGGACCGCTATTCCTCTCTTAACGAATTTGACAGAATCGTTGTTTGCATGACGTCACGCTTGTGCAACTTGTTTACGTTTTCCTTGCAACATTTTTTCTTCTTCTTCCATTCTTGCTCACGTTTTGGCATTTCTCTCTCGCAATTACACCAGTGTGACGTCACACAAAAGTTATTCTCAAAAATCCTCTCTGATCGGCGCAATCTTGTATTCTATCATTCTTGGGTATTCACCATAATTGAAGTTATTGAAATGTGTAGAGCAAATGTTAATAATTATTAAGCTGATGCGCGGCAGCTATTACATGCAAATTGTTTCGTATAGGAGCATGTAACGAAATTTAAAATCGAATTTGTTTGTTTAATATTGTTTTATAATATTATCGATATCATTAAATTTCATAAGATATGTTGTATGTTAATGTTTTGTAACCTCTGTTTTATATAAGCAGTTAGATGTAAGCTTGGACCGTGACCGGTTAGAAGACTGTAAGGTGCAGTGATTTTGAGTGTCGGGTAAAGGGTGCCTTTAGTCAACTTAAATGTTTAGTGTTAAATTAAGGAAGGTGTAACTAATGGCATTAAACATTATTTCGCCAAGTTAGTTGACTGTGAGTTGAGAATTATTTTATTCAAAGAGTATTTTCTTAAAGTGAAAGATAGTAAAAAAAAAAGAGTTAAGACGTTATGATGGGCGCGTAGAAATTTTAATCGTTTTATGAGAGGTGAGGTGAAACGATACTGGTTTGGTAATCGCCAACAAAGTTTCGAAACATAGTAGGTTGATTACCATGGTCACGTTAAGGTGGTGCAGTCAGTGTAGCAGCGGAAAGAGATCAGTGAAGGTACAATAGGTTGCGGCTGGAGGGCCGGGGATCAAAGCTCGCAGGTTGGTGCGGTAAGGCACGGAGAGGAACGGGTTGCGGCTGGAGGGCCGAGGAAATAATCTCGTGTGAGCACATCGAGGTGCGGAAGGCGTTAGCGGTAGTGTACATCGAGGACGTGAGCGTGCGTCCGGTGTAACTAATAGGCTGCGTAGGCACGGTGAGATGTTGCGGACTATGGTAAAAGTGGACAACGAGAGTGTGAGCGTGCATTCTGTTGCTACTAGGGGGCCATAGATGAAGTTTATGTCTGGAGGTAGGCATAGTGGAGGCACTAGATAGAATCTGATTCTCTTGAGCGCGGAGGCTATGGCTGCAGCTGACAAGATACAGGGAAGCGATTAATTTGTATGACCGTACAAGTGAAGAGTATGAAGATATTGGCAATTCCCTACAAGGATAGTGCCAATACCGATTGAAAATAAAAGTTTTTGGATAACTGATTTTAAAGAGAAATTAGAAGTTTTGTTGAAAGCTAGATGAAGGATCAGAAACGCCATTAAGCAATTAATGAAGAAGAGTGAGGAGAGCTAAAAAGAGGAGTTCACAAACTATGCATAATTATAATAGTAGTTTTTCATTTGAGGCCAAATGAAACGCAGGATGGCCGAATGTGGGATTAGTTTACGGACAGTACTTATGATGCTAGGACTAATTGGCCATTAAGAGTTAGTAACATAGAAATGCAGCCCTACATAACGAATAAAGGAATAGAACTGGTCTAATGATTTGACGAAAGGGACATCGCGTTAGAAGACGGACAAGCCAAACAAGCATTCGCGTACTTACGATCGAACGCGTCGGACCACTTAGACGGGCTTCAACCCTATTAAGTTGCAATTCATAAGTAAAAATGTAAACGGTTAATGTGAATAAAGTTTATTATTATACTTAAACATTAAAAATTACTATAATTCTGAAGAGCCATCCTACATATATGTATGCATGTAATTTCAGTAAGTAAATAGTAGTAATAATATTCATTATTGTATGTAGAAATCGACTTTATTTTATTGCCCCTAATGCATAAACTTATAATTGTAAATACATAAATCAGAAGTTTCTTTGTAATACACATATGCTGTTTTTTTTAAGTTTATTATAAGTAAATATATTTATTTCAATTATTTAAAAATTCGCAGTGGTTGAAAGTTTGCTACAAAACCACACTAACTTAAATATTGAATTAATTGGTTGGGCAGAGAAAATAGAATACTATGAAGTTTGAGAAGGAATACACAATAAAACACAGGCGTGCACGAGGGCATAAGTCAGGGCGGAGAGAGATTATATACAATTGACATTAATAGCTTTTATTTAGCGTTTTTTTAGTTTTGCAGCTAAACGACAATCAGCTGTAGCGCTTAATAATACATTTTGTGTTCATTTTATGGGTTAAGTACACATGTACATACATATGTAGGTATGTATGTATAAATAAAATGTATTTGACTGATACTGAAGATACATCATATACTATATAATAATTACTTAGCTCGCACACAAAATTTGCATTAATTTAATTCATTTTTTGTGTGTTTCTCTCTTCTTTAGTTTTTTTTTCAAACTATTGCAACAAGTTTAACAATTACTACATTTTAATTTACTAAAAATCAAGACTACTGAACAATAATGCAAATGCTTTAGTTTACGTTTTAATGGTATGTTTTGTCCATTATATTTCGATGCGGTAATTTATTTATTTTTTGAAGATTATGCGCACGCAAGTAAATGCCATACTTTAAAGAATACACACATGCATGCGCGAGATAGTCCCTAGTAAGTATGTATATTCTGCAATGTAAAAATTTGTGAACTCAGTTTGTATAACTATTTTTGAATTTTCAAGCAAACATCACTTAAACTAAGCACTTAATTACGTGCGACTGTTCAGTATTATTTTATTCATATAAGTCGTCCAAGACTTGATCTGGATTATTTTGATTTCAAAAAAAAGAGATAATTTCAAATATATTGTTTTGCCATTTTCTTTCTCGCTTGTATTCACTGTTTTTTAAATTTTGTTTTTAATTAAAATAATTGCATCTACTTGGTTTTTTAGCGTTTTATGCAGCGCATGCTTTAAAAACACAATTTAACCGCTCTGATGCCGCTAACGCCGTTTATGCCATCCCACCCCTAGCTATTGTTACCACTCTTCGCCGTTTCCATCTCCATACTCGCGTATCTCAACTTCATCGTACTCCCCCACTTTACATGCACATGTACTTCAGTTCGATTCCGGCTTTACGTTACGTTTTAGGATCGCCGCAGCCAAATCCTGTTTCATGGCTACCTCCTGTCGCTGGTCAGCTAATGGCTGTACGCTGCGTAGGCCATTTATGATATCCTTCGTCTTGCCGAAGTATATTTCGTTAAGCGTATTGCGTATTTTGTTCTCCATTTCCTCTACCATCTTGCCAATGTTTACAATATGTGGCGAAGATTCACTTACATTGGCGTCCTGTTCCGTTTGACGTGTCAATGACCCGCCTAGATTCATTGTGCCAGAACCTTGTTTGTTTGTTTGCAACCAGAGCATAGCAGTGGAGGTTAGTTT
>NW_023458560.1:57884521-57898084 GCF_013731165.1 Rhagoletis pomonella
CTTTCTTACGATTATGCGATACCTTTTTATATGCATATATTTTCAAATTTAGAACTGGTGAATGCGGTCATTCTGGAAGCCATAGTTTACAAAGTGTAGTGCACAGTTCAACAACAGTGATTGGGTTTGCTACTTCATAGCAGCAGTGGAAATGGAAACATTGCTCTGCTATTGCTACTTCTCTACTTGAATGGATAAGAAGCACGGCCAGAATCGGAAAACACACGAGGACCTTTCTTGTTTTACTTGGTTCTATGTTTCGTTGAGGCACAGATCAGGTAGGAGAACTAAAATATGAACGAAGTGATATTTGTAGTCAGAGTAATAGCACATACAACAATATTATGATAGCCTCAACGAAACATAGCACTAATTAAAACAAGAAAGGCCTTCTTGTGTTTCCCGATTCTGACACTGTTTCTCATCTATTCAAGTAGAGAAGTTGCAATAGCAGATCCACGTTTCCGTGCCACTGCTGCTATGAAGTAGTGAACTCAACCACTGGTAGTTGTCATAATTCGCAGTAGTAACAGTTTAACATGAAGGAAGAATTTTTATTTTTGGATTCCTGATACGAATAAGTTTATTTTAGTTCCGATTCTGCATAATCTTTTTTTTTCCTTCTCTTGAAGCAATGGATTTGTCACCACTGTTGCTGGGAGATACCGAAGCGCTCTCTCCACCACGCACGAGCAACACAGGTATTTCGAAAATATACATACATATACATTTACAATATGTTTAATAGTTTTTAATCAAACATTCCTGCGCTTTCAGATGTAGCCCTACATAGAAAGCGCTTTCATGTGGCACTGCCTTACGAGGAGCGCTTTGTCTCCCAGCCAACAGTAACCACCAACACGGGTGTAGCCACTACAACAACAACAAGCAACACAGGTCAACAATTTACCTTGTCTCACCTGCTGGAGAGGCAAAAAGAAATGTTTGATGGCGTCATGGCCGCCATTGGAAGAGTTGAGTCAAAGGTGGACGGAATAGCAAATGCTCTGGCCGAAAAGGTTATATCAATGTACATATTTATGAATGCTAAAATTATTGTTTAATAATTTATTTTTTTTTTCAGATGCCCGAACGCGCGGAAGTTCAAGCTCAAGGGCAGCTACTGCGAGAGTGCAAAGTGGTGACCTCGAAAGTTCACCAAAGTATTTCCCGAATCACTGGAGATGCTATTAGTAAAGAGCATACTTTGCTTCAAAGTATGCTTCCACTATCATCCCAGGAAAAGTTAAATACTTTGGATAATCTTTTGGGAAACAAACCACACTCCGATGCGATGGTAATTTTTGCTAATTTGTTTTATTGTTTTTTATACACATATACAAATGTATGTATATATCATATTAGTTGTATATATGCATTTTATTTTACTCATATTAATTTTTATTCGTATATACATATGTATGCAATTTTTTTTTTATTAAAATTTGGTTTATAGTATGTATAACAAAAATCGTAAAAACCAAAGTTCCAAATTTTGTACAAATAATAGGAAAATTCGATAAAATTTAATTAAATTTTTCACTTTTCCAGCTTTTTGATACGAATTTTAAAAATGTTTTGAGTGTGCAATTCTGTAGCCCACTGATTTTTAGTATAATAATATGCAAGTTTGAAATTTTCACAAATGCGATTTTTTTGTGAACGGATTGGCTTACTTTCTCCCATACAAAAATAAACTCAATCACACAAAAGAAAATCTAAAAAATGCCGCAAATTTGTAGAAACTTTAAACTTAAATCTTATTATAATAAAATTCAGTGGACTATAAAATTCCATACTCGAAATATTTTTACAAATCGTATCAAAAAGCGGGAAATGGGCATGAAAATTTATGGAAATGGTTTGTATGATTTTTGTTGTACTATGAGGCACTTAACTCTATCTTTCAAGAACACGCAAAACAGCATATGTCAACAAAACATATTTTACCGTCAAAGAGAACTATATTATAATTAAAAAACAAAATACATATTTAGCTTGTTCCCGTACTCTAGGATTTGCAGGTTTTACAGGAACAGCTGTTTTTGCCTTTGATAAACCTTATGTGAACGTGGCGTATGGGAACATCTTTGGACTAAATCCTGCAAATCGTAGACGATCTGGAACGCTCTAATTATATAATTACTTTTTCGCTGTTCACAAACTTTTGAAAAATTTGGTTTCAACAACTAAATATTTTCTTTTAAATAACAGTTTTTGCTGTGACTTACCGCTCTGTAAACATATGATATTTTGCTTGTCTGTGAAAGATTTTGACGATTTTTAGTTAAAGATGCAGTTTTACTATTTTAAATAAGATCTTTCGATTGGTGTTAATTTATATTTCGTTTATGTAGTCATATATTATATTTTATTATTTACATTTATATTTATAATTGCATTTATGTACATATCTAGTATTTATAAATTTTATAATCTTTTCCAGCTGAACATAATTTTAAAATTGAAGGGTGCTAAGGGTTGTGTGAAACACGTGTTGAGAAGCATTTTTGCCGACACTCTACTCATTTCATACAATTATGAGCACAAAGCCAACAAAGCTCCACTTCTGGGGCTAAAAACAATAGAATTAGTTTTCGGTAAATATGTTTTAATTGTTTATTTGACTTATGTATTTCAGGAAGTAATGCATTTATATTTTTCCAACAGATGCGTTTGTGAGTATGCCCAAAATTGACCTCATTGCGGAAATCAGAAAGCACGTAAGCCACAATAGGTACAAACAAATTGTAATAAAAACAAGTAAGAAAGTCTAAGTTCGGGCGGAGCCGAACATTAAATACCCGGCGCAAGTATTAAATATATGTTTTCCACCTTTCCGAAAGCTACCGCTAAATGATAAGCCGGGGTGTATACATTTTAAGTAAATTAGCGTCCTTAAATTTCGAAATATTGAAATTTCAAGCATTTCTGAAACTTACCGTTATATGAAAAGCGGCCTCAATTTTAGTCCGATTTCAACAATTTTCAACGGTTTGCTTTTATGTGGCAAGCACAATAACCATACCGAGCTTGGTACAAATTGCTAGAACGGTTAGCGAGATACATATATGTGATCACAAGTGGGCGGTGCTACGCCCATTTTCCAAAATTTTGTCATAAACGTATTTCTTGGTAAAGAATTGTTGCAACCATCAATTTTGAATAAATTAGCTTCAATATTTACTGATTTATCGAAGATTTTGTATTTCTCGAAATTACCGTTATATGGGATGTGGGCGTGGTTATTGTCCGATTTTAGAAATTTTCGGCCATTTGGTATGTTGTACCAGGACCAACAATTGTGCCAAGTTTGGAAGAAATTGGTGCTGCGGTTATCAAGATATACACATGTAACCATAAGTGGGCGTGGCTACGCCCATTTGCCAAAATTTTGTAATATTCTTATTTTTCGTCTAAAACTCATTGCAAATATCAATTTTGAGTGAATTATCTTCAGTAGTTACTAAAATATCGCAGTTTTCGTTTTTCTGAAAATTACCGTTATATGGAAGGTAGGCGTGGTTATTGTCCGATTTTTAAAATTTTCAGCCATTTAGTATGCTGTACTAAGGCCAATAACTGTGCCAAGTTTGGAAGAAATTGGTGCAGCGGTTACCAAGATATACACATGTAACCATAAGTGGGCGTGGCTACGCCCATTTTCCAAAAATTTATAATATTCATGTTTTCCGTCTGAAACTCATTGTAAGTATCAATTTTGAGTGAATTATCTTCAGTAGTTACTAAAATATCGCAGTTTTCGTATTTCTTAAAATTACCGTTATATGGGAGGTAGGCGTGGTTATTGTCCGATTTCGCCCATTTTCAATACCATCCGTCCTACGCCCAAAAGAAGTTCACGTACCAAGTTTCGTTAAGATATCTCAGTTTTTACTCGAGTTATCGTGTGCACAGACGGACGGACGGACAGACAGTCACCGCTTAATCGATTTCTCTTTTCATTCTGATCATTTATGTATACATTTGTCTATATCTATCTCGATTCGTTTTGCCTGTTACAAACAACCGTTATGTGAACAAAGTTATAATACCCTTGTGCACAAGTGCGCTCGGGTATAAATAATGAAACATAATAACAAATCTAACAATAATTAATTTAATTATCTTATTATTAATCTCTAAAAAGAAGTAACATAAAAATTTAATAACTTTCCAATCTAAATTTCAAAAACGTTATTTAAATACGGCTATTCGGGATTTTTTGTATATCGACTGCGGAGTGGAAGATCGACCTCGGCAGCCAGTTCGAAAATGCCCTATCTCAAAAAACTTTTCAAGAACGCCCTATTTCAGAATTTTATTAAGAAACGCTTCCGAGTTCGGTTCAAAAAGGCCCTATCTCACTTCAAAATGTATTGCAAATGTGCTGAGATAGGACGTTTTTGAAACGAATTCTAAAACACGAATTGAAAAGTTTTTTGAGATAGGATGTTTTCGAGCTGGCTGCCGAGATAGGTCGATCTTCCACTTAGCAGTTGATATGCTCTTGAATTCTGTATTTGTGGTTTTTGGTAGGTAATGAAGTAAACTTTTATATTGTATTGCTGTAAGAAATTTCACTACTTTTTCTACCAAAAACCACAAATACACATGCAAGGGCATATACAAAACATCCCGACTACCTTTATTAATTTGTAAATAATTGTAAATAGTGTAAAAAGTAAATTTTAACAATAGTTTTTTTAATAATTTTATATTAAAATTTGCATACTGGAATTTTAGCAACAAAAAACCTACCTACCTACCTATTTATAAAAGCTTAATAATTAGTAAATGTAAATACATAGTTTTAAACATTTTAACAGCAGAAATAACAATAATTAATTGAATTACTCACTGATCTGATTATTTAAATTAATATTTTATTATTTAATAAATTTTAATACTACATTATTTTGTCATTATGAAAGCGGTCATATTTATGTTTTTAAATATGTTATTGAAATAAATAAATGAATAATGAAAAAATTACTTTTTGTACAATTTACTTAAAAAATTTGTGGTTATAAACACCATAGCACTAACTACTTCAGTAGGTATCGTTAACTACATGGTAACCATAATATTAGCTACTTCAGCAGCTATCTTTAGCTATATGTTAACCACAACATTAGCCACTTCAGCAACCATCGTTAGTTACATGTTCACCACAACATTAGCCACTTCAGCAACTATCATTAACTACATGGTAACCATAACATTAGCTACTTCAGCAGCTATCATTAACTAAGTGTTCACCACAACATTAACCACTTCGGTCGCTATGAAAGGGGAATTAGAGTAGTGCAGCTATAGTTCGTTGAAATCGAACAGTTCTATTAGTGTAAGGGAGATAACGTATCACACGTATATGAAAAAGTGGTTAATATTTGCACACGGCTAGAACAAAGTTAGCCAGTTTATATACCGCTTCACAAATGAACGATAACTACCGGTTAACCACAATTCTAGCTGTTAGCTGTCTTGCAGGGAACTTGGAATGTAGGGTTGCATATGAAGGTAGTTCACCGTTAGCCCTGCACTGGAAAAATAACTGAGGTAAATGGAATTTAAAACTGAGCTTAAGAAATAAAAACAAAGTAAAATGCGATTTAAAATAATAGTGGTATTCATCTAAACTGATAACTTTATCAAGCAGATAATCTTATAAGTTTATGCACTCTGTTACATGAACGACCCACACTCTCTTTTCGTTTACACATGCGACAATAGTCGTGTTTTCTTTGGTTATAAAGCGCAGTGTCACTAACTTTATACTACTAGCACGGGGATAAAGAAATTATAGAAACTACCTCACTAATTTGGAAAAGATTATATTTACGAGATATCTATTTAAATAAATGTACATATAACATAAAGGCTATTTATTTGAAGCAAGTTATAAGAAACAATGGCAGAATGTCTGTTTGTGTATGAATTCATTTATCACGGCTACAAAACTTTGCGAATTATCAGTGAAACGAAACAAACAGACGGGATAATAATTGAACCAGATCTCTATCAGGATCATATCGTTGTTGAATTTGCGTGCAAAATTTGTATGCGGATCCCGATTATTGCCGAAGAAAACATAGCTAGAGTTGCGACAGAGTTGCATTGTCTTCAGTTTATGAAGTTTATTCAGTGAAATCGCTGGATAAATTTATCAGAAATGTGTAAACGAGTTTCCATACAAATTTTGACAGTTCATTTATAAGGTTTACACAATTATAAGTTTATACGGTTTACAATGCATTTATAAGGTTTGATGAATACCCTTAATGAAATAATGCAAAATAACTTAATTTAAATAAGTTAATGTGAAAAACATATTTTTAAACCAAGCTAAATTTGAACTAGTGTGCTGAACACATTGAAAACGACGACCTAGGCGCTTTGTCGATGGCGACATGAATTTTTTGAACACGGCAGTGACTTCATGAATTTATATGAGTTTGACATAAAAGAAGAAGAAGAAGCTTATCTGTCGTTGGAAAAATAGATATATATCAAATCTGGCCACAACCACAGGCGTTGCGTTGTTCATTTTTCACCTAATCTATTAGAGAATAGTGAACATTTTAGTGCACTCCATTGCTTTGCAATTGAGGCTGCTTCAGCAAACGTTTTAGTGCACTCCATTGCTTTGCAATTAAGGCTGCTGCAGACAACTGCAGCAGCATCTCTGCGGGATTAATTAGTTAACTTGCTAATGGAAGCTGCGTGGAGCAGAAACAAAATCCTTGTGAGGAAATGCTGTTAATATAATAATAGAGAAACATTTCGGGAACGGCTTTGCCGTGCCCTATGCACGCTGCACCGTGCCATAAATAGGGGGTTTCCAAATATCTCGACTCCTGTGCCATCTAGCGAGAAATCTCTGTGATGTAACCGTTCGCATTCGGGCACAAGGCATCAAATCCATTTCCGGACGTCATTATCGAGCAGTAGTCCATGAACGAAAGATACAAGATCACGTAAGAACAAGAGAGTGAAAAAAGTCGATTTTTTTTAGCGGGTTCTACGCCATCTTGTTTCACTGGAAAACGAGCGAAAAGTAAACAAAGCAAAGAAAACAACGAAAACCAAAATTAGTCAAAATTATTGTCAGCCACTTTAAACGCACAATTTAGGTAAAATGATGCAACAAAATGCTTTAAAATGTGATGTCATGTTGAACTAACTCTTCTTTACTTGAATAAAAGTGTAAAATATTGGTGCTTGTGATGTAAACAAACGCTCAGCTGACGAACCCGCTTTCGCAAACTTTTTTCTCAAAACCAGTTACAAATACAACGTCGCGTTCTTACGTGATTTTGTATTTTTGGTTCATGGCAGTCGTCATCATACGAGATAATAGAGGCGCCCCCTGGTGCCTGGGGAGCTTTGAAATATAGAAATTAAACCGAAACGGGGAAAGGAAACTACCCTGTGGGTTTTATCTCTGAAAATTAATGACGAATGACAACCACTCAATCAATTCGCTGACAAACTTTGTGACAGAGAAGAATCCTCAATGTCTTCTTGTAGCGTGGAGTGGCTGACGGTGTCAACGCCTTTGACAGGTCCAACGCTACCAGAACTGTTCTCTCACAGGGGCGGTTTCGGTTTAGGCCACGAGTTATCTGAGTGTTTATAGCGTTAAGAAGTACGGTTTTTGCGCTGAGCACTTTACGGAATCCATGCTTATACTTCGCTGGGGTCAGGTGGTGCGTATAATGAGGGAGTAGCAAGGCCTCGATACCAGGTCGAAAGATTCTCATTTGTTGGCCGGTTTCCACCTCTTTAAGCATGGGAGTGGTCATGGACAGATTGATTACCTCGGTGAGATAATCTACGCCCGCAGGACCCAATTCATTCAGCATGCAAATTCCTTCCGGTCCAATGGCTTTGGAGGCTTTCGCATTCCCAGCAGCTTCGTCTCTTGGACCGCAGCTTTAAATATTCTAGGCTGAAGGATGAAGACTGTTATTTCCTCAATCTCTGGAGTCCGTTACAGTAGAATTGTAATATCTTCGCGTGCCTTGGGACACTGATCCTAACACGGGGTGTTAGTGACGGGAGGTGTTGCCTGTCGGGCACTTGTTGCGTATGCTTCTGTTGAAGGCGATGCCTTGTCGTGGTACAGGTCAACTCCGATGAGCCGGTGGGGCAGCCTGGGTGTATGGCGGCGCCGATACGTGGCGTGTGTCACTGAGGTAGCCGCCACAAATTACGTTGTCTGGTGAGTTCTAAGACCTAGGCAGGTTCGGAGGTGACTCTATCCGTTGCAGTAATTGCACTAGACTAAAGTAAAGTTTGGGTGTAATTGTCTCTGGGATGCGCAGCAGGAGTAGTGTTCTCGTCTAGGTTATGACCCGATGCCACCCCTGAGCAGGAGAATGTGGAGCAGATGCCTCATAGACGAACAACCTTTAATAGATTTTGCCTACCTAAACAGGGTTAGATCGCCGAAACAACAAACCTTTGTCGGATAAAACCCGGATCATTCCGGTACGTAGAACCGTCTGTCGTGGGAATGACTCCAAGTTAATCTTTTGAGTGGCTGATTAGATATTGGAATCTCATTATATTCAGTCCCATTAGGTACGTCGTAAATTAGACTAAAACTCACGATCCGACTAGATTGGCATTGCCTATTGTCGTGCTTAAATAAGTAGACGACGAAAACTGTTGAAAACTATCCAGTGCTGCCAAGTTTTCCCGTTTTAATGCACTAGTCGAATCGTATTTTTAGGCAATACCATGTACTTTTCGATACGACTCGACTTCCGAAAAAGACCTTGCATTCGACACGACACTCGCAATGAGGCTGACTATAATATCTCCCGATGATGTTTTAGTTTACCTGAAGTCCTTAAAGCAGTCTTTTAGTTATGATCCTGACCAGATCCCCACTTGTTTTCTTAGAAATTGTGCTGATTATCTCTATGAGCCGTTAACAGCCTTATTTAATTTGTCTCTTAAAGAGGGCGTTTTTCCAACTGTATGGAAGGAATCGTTCATAACCCCCTTACATAAAAGCGGTAGCAGGTCTTCAGTGGAGAACTACCGGGGCATAGCTAAGCTTTCTGCAATTCCTAAATTATTTGAAGCAATTATAACAAATCGGTTGACGCATTCTATCACTTCAAGCATTTCATACAGTCAACATGGATTTTGCAAGGGCAAATCAACTTCTACAAATTTACTTGAATTAACATCCTATATCTCAAAAGCATTTAGTGAGAGCAAAACTGTTGATGTTATATATACTGATTTCAGTAAAGCATTTGACAAAGTGTGCCACTCGCATGATTCAATAATAGGTTCGTTCGCGTAGCTGTTAATTGTTCATGTTTAACCAAAACTTACAAGTTTTTGCGTTCGCGTACGAAAAATACTTGCAAAGTAGGGGAAATTGAGAGAGCAAACTGACATTTCATTTTGAGGGGAAGCTGTTGGTTTCTGCTGGAAAAATTTTTGCCAACAGCAATTTGCCAACGGGAAAACAGCTGATCAAAAACAGCTCGTTGGCATTTACGCAAATCACAAAATTGAATTTGATGGTTTGGAAGATAAAAATTACAAAATGCGACTAATTAAACTTGTAAGAAATAAGTAGTTATTTGTTTAATCAATAAACTGTGTCAGTATAACACTTTGCGATGACTTTTCGTACGTTTTAAATTTTACACTTTTGTATGTAAACAAAAATTATATCAGCTGTTCGTCTAACTTGCAAGTTTCTGCAAATTTTCTGTTCGCGTACTCTTTTGGATATTTCTCTCTTGTGAGAGAACAGATGACATTTCGCCGGAATTTGGCAGTTGGTTGGTTTCTGCTGGAGATTTTAAACGAACGCACCTAATACAAGGTTGGATAACCTGGCAGTTGTCTCGCTCCCGCATTTTTCCTTAGCCTGTGTTGCCTTCTTTTTTGATTTATAGAAACTACTACTAAAATACAAGGAGAAATATTGTCTTCGTATAAAAAGTTCAACAGGCAACACTGCCGATATTTTCATCGATTATTTCGAGGAAATTCATTTTCTTCTTGGGCAAATTCAAGTAAGTATGGCAAAAAATCAAATTTGTATTCAAAAAGTAGCATTTTACAACAAGTGCAGCCGTTGCACGTAAGTTTTGCATGCTAGGATCCCTTTGTGTCCGTCCACGTATGGCTGGTGCAGAAAGTACAAATATTAATAAATATATTCTCTTGTGAAGGTCAGGATCATTTGGGTGTACGTCCACGTTTGCTGGTGCATGTATTTTTACCACTGCAGCCTTTGGGTTGGTCAAGTGCAGCCTTTGCATATTTACAAGTAAGTATACCACTCCATAAAAGCGATAGTGGAAATATTAATAAAGATATTTTCTTGTCCTCATTGTGACTGATTGTAGAAAAAGGTACACAACATTACAAAAAATTTACATTTTTAAAAAACGAAATGTAATTAAATTGCGATATTGAAGACATATTTTTAAAGTTTAACCGATATAATGATTAACAAGACTGATTGGAGAAAAAAGTAACAAACATTCCACAAAAATTAGATTTTTAAATAACCAAATGTAATTAAATTGCGATATCGAAGATCTAACTTTTAAATGTAACCAATATAATGATTACCAAGACTGATTGGAGAAAACAGTAGAAAACATTACTAAAAAAATTTAAATAAAAAAAAAAACCAAATGTAATTCAATTTAAGATATTGAACATGTATTTAATCTTTAAATGCAACAAATATAATAATTTTCAAAAGATTAATTTATATGCATCAAATCAATTGCATCTTTACTATTTGTATAATTCCTCATATAGTCCCTTTGAATAAAGGATTTGTTTGAATTCCATTATTTTTGTTTAATATATACTGGAATTTCAATGAAACCATGGTTTATTTTGAATATTTGGGAATATATCTTCAAAGATTGCAAAGATTTTTCTTTGGCAAGAATTTTATGTGAATATCCATTTATTTCATTTTTAATATTTATGTGGCCATAAAAAGTTAATTCATTGTCTATTGTGTAGATCAGTGGAATCTTCTTTATATATTTAATTCAATTTGTATACAAAAACGCATTTCAGCACTACCAGACTACTCACTTTTCCTACTACCTTTTCATAAAAGGGGATAAAATTGTTACCCACTTCTCTTTCCTTCTCAAATGCAACCTTACAAGGCAGTCGATTGACACAAATGTCAATATTTATCCCACCTTGTATTATTGAATCATGTGCCACTCGTTGCTCATCTATAAACTTGATCTTCTTGGTCTTCCACCTAATTTTCTACGTTGGATCTCATCATACCTCTATGATAGACAGTGTTGCCGTTTTAGCCCTTTGGTGGCTAAATTTGGCTACCAAATTCTTTTTTTGGCCACAAAAATTTGAAATTGCCCCTAGCCCTTTTTTTAGCTCTTTTCAAAATTTATTCATCATTGACATTAAATTTTTTTTTATGATTTTCATGAATTTAACTTTAAGGCAAGTAAACATATGTCTATGTATGTTCCTTACGTTTCTGGGCCGTTATCTTATCCATTAACGATTTAACTATACTTTAAAATAGGTAAGTCGGCGGCCCTTAATATGCTTTATGTGTTACACAAAAAGTTTTTTTTGTTGAATAAAATATTAATTCTTTTCAGAGTTCATTGTTTTTCTATACCAGTAATTATAGAAAATGTTTGCGTGTATACATATATATTTATACTAGCAGTACCCCGGTGTGCTTCTCTACACCAAATATTGAAAAACGAATGAAAAGTCCTGGAATTTTTCTATATGAAAATTTATCATTTATTTTATATCAAAATTTTATATTCTTTATTTTAAATCTTAATCCAACACATTTGGATATACAAAATTTTTTGGTTTTTCCATCTTGGGTATGACAAAAAAAACAATTTGGAATGCCAACTCTTGAACAGGCCACGTATAGCTACCAATTCCAGTAATCGACCACAAATATTTCAAGAGATATACCAGCTGAAAATTTTTGTTAGTATGGGTGGTGCCACGCCCCCTTTTCCGAATTCGGGGAAACCTAACACAAACCATCTGCATAATAGCCCGAATATGCCGTATAAATTTGGTTGAAATCTTGCACTTATTCTTTATATATAAGATGGGAGGTGCCACGCCCTCTTTTCCAATAATATAATAATAATAATAATAGATTGGCGCTTACACATATGTTAGTGTTTAACCGAGCTTCTCCTCCGATTTGTGGCGTGCGCCTTGATGTTCTCACACAAAGCGGAGGGACCTACAGTTTTACGCCGACTCCGAACGGCGATTGCATTTGTATGAGAAGCTGTTTTTCATGGCAGAAATACACTCGGAGGTTTGCCATTGCCTGCCGAGGGACGACCGCTGTTAAGAAAAAGCCTTTTTTTTATTTTTTGCGATGTTGCCTTGACCAGGGCTTGAACCCGGGTGCTGATGAGTGAAAGCGCGCACTGCTTACCACTACACCACAGCGGCCGACAATTCCAATACCGCCCATTTTTATCCATGAGTATGGAATTATTTGTTATACCTCTATACCAACTTCCAGTACTCTACCACAAATATTTCAAGAGATATACAACAAAAAAATTTTAGTTAGTATGGAAGGTGCCACACCCCTTTTACGAATTCGGGCAAACTTCACATAAACCATCTGCATGATAGCCTGAATATGCCGTATAAATTTGGTTGAATTCGGTGAAGCCGTTCTCAAGTTATAAGCTCACACCAAAAACGTGTACTTATTTGTATACATAAGATACATACATATGCCACGCCCCTTTTCCAAATTTGGGCAAACTCCACATAAAATATCTGCATGATGGCCCGAATATGCCGCATAAATTTGGTTGAATTCGGTGAAGCCGTTCTTAAGTTATATTGTCACACCACAAACGTTCACTTATTTTTATATTTTAGTTAGTATGGGTGGTACCACGCCCCCTCTTCCGAATTCGGTAAAACTTCGCATAAACCATCTGCATGATAAATCGAATATGCCACATAAATTTGGTTGAATTCGGTGAAGTTGTTCTCAAGTTATGAGGTCACACCGAAAACGTGCACTTAGTTTTATATATAAGATGAAGGTAAAAAAATTTAGCTACCATTTTTAGCCACAACGACGATTTTTAGCTCTTTTTTAGCCCTTTTTTAGCTGGAATTTAGCTACCACTAAAAACGTTTCGCGGCAACACTGATGATAGATCACAAAGGGTATTGTTTAAAAATACTATCTCTGACGTCATTGATGTTACTTCAGGAGTCCCTCAGGGTAGCCACCTAGGCCCGATTCTGTTCTTGCTTTTTATAAACGATATTTCTACAGATATAAAATTCTCCAAAATTTTAATGTATGCAGATGATGTAAAACTTTATAAATCGTACGTTTCAATTAAAGAAAGGTCTTTGCTACAATCAGACTTAAACAGCATGGCTTACTGGAGTAAAGTAAATCTTATGCCTCTAAATCTTAAGAAATGTAAAGTAATGTGCTTCTCGCGAGGAGCTGTTCTGCCAGTTTCTTATATAATAGGTAACCATAACCTGGAA
>NW_023458560.1:57898184-57934851 GCF_013731165.1 Rhagoletis pomonella
AAAACAAAAAATTTTGTTAAACAAATATTTTTTTAAAGATTTTAATTTAAAAAAAAAAAAACTTAAATTTTGTTTATTTCGCAAAAATATTTATTAAGTACACAAAGTTTGATAAACAAACAAAAATTAACAAACTTTTTCAATCATCCCAAAACGGTACGATTTAACTTAAGTCATCTATATTTTTTATGAATGTCCTGCAAACATAACAATTGCAAAAAGTTGCAAGAAGGAGAAGTAGGTTTGGAGAATTATCAATACCACATAGCGTTCGGCCAGCGGTTGAAATTTAACTACTAAAATTAAGGGGACTTCAGATGAGTTAAGGTGAGTTAGAGTGAGTTGAGCTGAGGTGAGGTGAGTTGAGAGAAGGTAAGTTGAGGGAAAATTACATTAATTAGGTGAGTTAAGTTGAGATGAGTTGAAGTGAGGTGAATTGAATTGATTTGAGATGAAGTGAGGTGGGTTAGGGAGAGGTGAGTTAAGGTGAGGTGAGTTAAGGTGAACAGAGAGGTGTTGAAGTGAGGTTATTTGAGGTGAAACGCGTTAAACGACATAACATAGCCTAACTTAACATAACATAACATAACAGAACATAACAAAACATTATATAACTTTACATAGCATAACATAACATAACGAAACAAAACACAATATATCATAGCAACACATAACATAACACAACATAGCATAGCATAACATAACATAACATAACACAACATAACACAACATAACAAATTTATGTCGTTCATCAGTTTTATCTTTTTCTTTGTCCCACTCTTTGTCTCTATCACTTTTCTATCTTTGTCTTTATCGTTTTTAATTTCTGTTTTTATATTTTCAACTAACTTCAAAAAAAAGCGAGGAGGTTATCAAGTCGTCGGAATATTTTTTTAAATACGTTTCCGCTTTATTTGGACCACGACAACTGTTTTCGACAATTATTTTGTATCAGGAAAGTTTTACCTCAACCACCCTACTAATTTGGTTAAGTTCCGATCTTTGAATAATGAAGAAATTAACGGTACTCCTAAACCTTTATATGAGCCTTAAAGTCGGTTGTATTTTGTTAAATATTTTTTAATCTGCCTTATCCACAGTTTCGCCCGGAAAAAAATGCATC
The DNA here is from genome assembly GCF_013731165.1 of Rhagoletis pomonella. Classification (NCBI taxonomy): domain Eukaryota; kingdom Metazoa; phylum Arthropoda; class Insecta; order Diptera; family Tephritidae; genus Rhagoletis; species Rhagoletis pomonella. The sequence goes on from NW_023458560.1 coordinate 57,899,308, forward strand.
CACCCATAATAATAGCATGGAAACGAAAAGTGAAAAGTGAACCGGTTCGGGGAAAATGAAACTCATGATTAGACTGAATGTCTTCAGTTTAAGATTTTTATTAATTTTTTTTTTTAATTAAGTCTTCAGTTTCCAGATAAATCTTCACTTCTGGTAACACTGCTTCCCAGTTGCACGCTTTGCACCGCTCTCTCCCTGCTTACATGCATATGCATTTACTTTGCTTTCTTGCATACGAAATTATGCTTACTTTTCTGCGCTGAAATCGACTTTCAACGAAAAAGAGGAAGAAGAGCAGAAAGGCGAGGAAGAAAAAAGTTGCAGTGGTAGTAGTAGTGCTGTAGGCAGTAATAGAGCTAAGCTTTGAAGATGTCTTAAGGTAGAAACAACAACAATAATTACAAGCCGCCGACAGCGCAGACATCACTCAACGCTCAACGCTAAGCTACAGCGAGCGGCGCTAACAACAAGACTGATTTTATTTATTTTTGTTTTTTTTCACTTCTTTCGCGTTTTGTGCTTTCTTTGACTTGCACTTGGGTGTTGTTTTTTTTAGTTGTTGTTTTTTTACTTTTCGTTAATTTCCGTAAATTTCTGTCGCTGCTGTCCGCTGTGTATAATAAATAAGAAAAAGTTTTTCTTCAACGCGTAAATTGCAGAAAAGCGTTGGAATGATGAGCGGGGCTGAAGAGGGGGGAAGATTAGGGAAAGGGAAATGAAAAGCTAAGGGGCAGCGAAGGAATAAAAGGAAAATAAGTGAGGAGGCGGGTTTGGATACAGATGAGGCGGGCGCAACAAGACGGCACTTACATAAATACATACCCACAAACACTCTCTTAAACATTAGCAACGCGCTTTTTACAACCATCGCTTACCGCCTGCTGCACACAACAACAGCCAGCGATCGTGAAACTGACGCAGCCGTCGCCTACGTTCCCACTCAGCGCCTTTTTTGCCAACTCTTTGACATAAGCGCGCTGCTGCTGCTTTTTGCCTGAGTTTACTGCTCACTTGCTGCCGCTAGCCAACCAACTGAGGCAATCGTCAGCAGTGTTGCCGTTTTAGCCCTTTGGTGGCTAGATTTAGCTACCACATACTTTTTTTGGCCACAAAAATTTAAAATTGCCCCTAGCCCTTTTTTAGCCCTTTGGAGAATTTATTCTTCCTTGGCATGAAAAAGTTGTATATGCTTAATTTGATCTCATTTTTTTCATTTGTGTAAGATATGAGTTTTTAAACTAAAAAATACTGATACATATATACATACATATATACATATCGCCAGCTTAGAGTGAAAAGTTGCTAAGTCCACTTTTTATGAAAACTCATATTTTGATATAGGAGGCTAGAGAAATTGAATACGCATCGTTTCGAAAATTATAAAGGTACTTGTCTTATTTTTTCCTCTTCATAAGCAATGAAAGGAAAATTTGCTAAGTCCAAAAGAAGCACCACAAAACCGATAAGGCCAAAATAATACGACATCTTTTAATAAATATCGAATCCTGATTCTTATGGAGTTTTGCTTTGCTTTAAACGCGCAAAATGTTTGATTCAAAGTCTTGTGAAATAGTTAAAGAAAATGGCTATAGGAAGATTTTTTTCCTCTCCTGTAAAATTTTTAAAATAGGACTTAGCAACTTTTCTTTCTAAGCTAGCGATATATGTATTTTATGTTCCTTACGTTTTTATACATACATACTATAAAAGTGTTAGGGCCGCCAATTTATCTATTAACGATTTAACTATAGTTTAAAACGTATAAGTTTACGACCCTTAATATGCTTAATTTGTAAAATGGCCCATCAAGTCGATTGACCGTGTATGTTCTTGTGGTGTGATTGTACCAGCTGCTGGTGCGACTTCAAAAACTATTTAAAAATTGTATGATTGCATTAAAAAGTATTTGGCGGAAATTTCAGCACTATATTAGTCAAAGCCGTGTTTGTGGAAGATTAAAGTTCACGAAATTGCAGTTGTGAATAAAAAAAACAATGTTTAGCAAAATGGTAGAAAAATTCTGAAATTTCGGCTCTAATCATTTCGATCATTCCTGGACCTTACTTGTGAAGAAATAGATATTGTACCAGCATGCTGCTAAGTTATAAGCTCCGAGCTTGATGGTACAATCATTTGATGGAGCCAGCAAGCTGGTGTCGTATATTTCCCCTTTTACACAAAAAGGTTGTTGGTTGGATAAAACATTAGCTTTTTTCCAGAGTACATTGTTTTTCTATACCATTACTTATTGAAAACGTTTGCGTGTATACTTAGATGTATGTATATATATGTAAGTAAAATATTTTAGCTACCATTTTTAGCCACAACGATTTTTTTAGCTCTTTTTTAGCCCTTTTTTAAAAGGAATTTGGCTACCACTAAAAATGATTCGCGGCAACACTGATCGTCAGTCAAGGCCGGTCCACATAGAACTTTCGTGTTAGCTTTGGCGTTGGCGTTGGTTTGACAGAACGCACGTTAAAAGTATGCTTGCTACAATGAGCGCTTGGCAGCGAATGCTTGGGCCACTACATTAATATACAAACGACAGATAAATTAATATTTCATATCAATAATTGCATTAAAAACGATATTTCTTGCCCGCACTTGATTAAAAAGGAAAATATTTCACATAATTTTATTTATTTGCAACAGCTGACGAGCGACGCACGCGAAAAGATGAGAGTTGGCCATCTTTTTGCTTTGTGTTGGCGTGAGCGTTGTCGAATTTTGGCTATGTGGACGGCTGCATTTGAATTCATGTATTCATAGTCAGCTGTTGAAGCGACGCCAACGCCAACGCAACGCCAAAGTTCTATGTGGACGGGCCTTCAGTCTTTCATGTTGGCTCATTGGCTGCCATTTATTGTCTTTACCATTCCGGCAACGGTTGCTGCTGCTGCTTCTGCTTTAGCTTTGGCTTAAGCTTTAGCTTAAGCTTTAGCTTTGGCTCTGGCTCTGGCTGTGCCTTCTGCCACTTGCATATTCACATATGTATGTATGCATGTACATATGGTCTTATGTTTGTTGTTGGTCTCTGCTGTTTGGCGGCGGGGCACCGAAATTGCGCATATGGAAACTGTGCATTTAGACATTATTTCGGTTTCAACCGAAACTGTGCATGTATGCTTTATTTCGGTTCTTACCATATGCATTATTTCGGTTTTAAACCGAAACTGTGCATGTATGCATTACTTCGTTTTTTTTCATATGCATTATTTCGCTTTTAAAACGAAAGTATGCATATGCATAATTTCGGTATTTTCTCATATGCATTATTTCGGGTTTCAACCGAAACTGTGCATGTATGCATTACTTCGGGTTTTTCATATGCATTATTTCGGTTTTCAACCGAAACTGTGCATGCATGCATTATTTCGGTTTTTGTTATATGCATTATTTCGGTTTTCAACCGAAACTGTGCATGTATGCATACCTTCGTCTTTCACATATGCATTATTTCGGTTTTCATCCGAAACTGTGCATGTATGCTTTATTTCGGTTTTAGCCATATGCATTATTTCGGTTTTGAACTGAAATTGTGCATGCATGCATTATTTCGGTTTTTGTTATATGCATTATTTGGGTTTTCTAACGAAAGTGTGCATATGGATAATTTCGTTTTTTCTAATATGAATTATTTACTTCTACTTAGTAAGGGTTTTAATCCCTAAGCGCGGCTGAAAGCCGCCTACGCAGAGAAAAGTTCTGCGCTAAAAATACGTCCGCCCTTCTTTTCCGGCAATACAGAAAGGGGAATTCTACTTAGTAAGGGTTATAATCCCTAAGCGCGGCCGAAGGCCGCCTACGCAGAAAGAAGTTCTGTGCAAAAGTACTTCCGGCCCCCTTTTCCGGCAACACAGAAATGAGAATTCTACTTAGTAAGGGTTATAATCCTTAAGTGCGGCCGAAGGCCGCCTACGCAGAAAGAAGTTCTGCGCAAAAATACTTCCGGTCCCCTTTTGCGGCAACACAGAAAGGAGAATTCTACTTAGTAAGGGATATAATCCCTAAGCGCGGCCGAAGGCCGCCTACGCAGAAAGAAGTTCTGCGCAAAAATACTTCCGGCCCCCTTTTCCAGCAACACAGAAAGGAGAATTCTACTTAGTAAGGGTTATAATCCCTAAGCGCGGCCGAAGGCCGCCTACGGAGAAAGAAGTTCTGCGCAAAAGTACTTGCGGCCCCCTTTTCCGGCAACACAGAAAGGAGAATTCTACTTAGTAAGGGTTATAATCCCTAAGCGCGGCCGAAGGCCGCCTACTCAGAAAGAAGTTCGTTTTCATGTATGCACTATTTCGGTTTTTATCATATGCATTACTTCGGTTGAGTCGAAACTGTGCATGTATGCATTAATTCGGTTTTTGACAAATGCATTATTTCGGTTTTGAACCGAAACTGTGCATGTATGCATTACTTCGTTTTTCTCATATGCGTTATTTCGGTTTTCAAACGAAAGTGTGCATGTATGCATTATTTCGGGTTTTTCATATGCATTATTTCGGTTTTCAACCGAAACTGTGCATATATGCATTATTTCGGTTTTTTTCATATGCATTATTTCGGTTTTCAAACGAAGGAGTGCATATGCATAGTTTCGGTTTTTCTAATATGCATTATTGCGGTTTTCAACCGAAACTGTGCATATATGCATTATTTCGGTTTTTTTCATATGCATTATTTCGGTTTTCAACCGAAACTGTGCATATATGCATTATTTCGGTTTTTTTCGTATGCATTATTTCGGTTTTTTTCATATGCATTATTTCGTATGCACAGTTTCCATATGCACAATTTCAGGGTGCCTTTGGCGGCATTTAGTTGCTGGCCGTTCACCATTCTTCGTCCGTCGTTCGTCGCTGCTCTTAGCTGCTGCTCAACTCGTCGTCTTCTGCTTTGTTTTTTTTTTGTTTGCCGTCTGCTATCTACCGAGACTGCTGTTTGCTGCTTGCCATTTGGTGTTGATGATGTTTTCGCCGCTTTTACGGCGCACAGTTGTAAACGTGAGTATCAAGCATGTGAGCTTGATTTTCTTCTTTATTTTCTTCTCAAGCACAACCAAGTCGTACTACGAGTACATTTGGCATTTACATAGTAACTCTGTTAACTGCCCCAGCTAGCAGGAAGTAGAAATATAAGAATCGAATTAAAGAACTTAACAAAAACAAAAGAAAAACAACAACAGCAAATTTTAAATAAATTAAACACTCGTAAAAGGGAATTAAGGCATATTATGTGCGTATTTATTCGTATGAAGCATGCACATGCGTACTCGAATGTGGAGCAATTTGGAGTAAAATGAAGTGTTGTGAAATTATATGAAATAAAATTAAATGCAATACGCGTAGTTAGAAAAGTGGCAAAATTGGAGAAATTTTTTTTTGTTTAAGCGAGTTTCGTGTTGAGCGAGAAAAATAAATATCAAAAATAAACCAAATTAACAGTGCACTAATCTCTATTAAAAGTTTTGTGTAACTTTTTAAAAATATACAAAGAAAAAAATACTTACAGAATAGTAAGTATTTATTGACGAATAAATTATGAAAACGATCTAATTACTTGTATGCCCGGTTTCACCAATTAATTTTAAATTTATCAGGCTGGTTAATTTTAAAATAACACAATTTTGGTAGGAAATTTTGCTATTTTAAATTTTAACAGTTTGATAAATTTTTAAAATTTAGCAGTGAACCCGGGCATTAGAGTTAATAAATTTGGTGTATACGTTTCGAAAAAAATAAAATAAAAAATTATGAAGTACATATTTTACTTTAACATCTCAAAAGTATATTCAGCTTAATTCATCAGTGAAAGTGGCGCAAATTTTCAGTTAGATATATACATAGTTGGTAACTATTTTCCTTAAAGTAATAATTGTACTAGTTTACTATCTTTAATTGAAGAACGCTACAATATTTCAAACCGAAATAAAAAAATATACAAAAGTATTGCTGTTATGAAATTAAAAAAAAATTCATTAATTTTGAAGTGATTAAGTGAAGAAATCGCAGATCTGGGAAATAATTCATGAAGCGATATCCAAAATTTTTCTCACATTCTTAGCCATCAACCCGCGCATAAAGTCATATTGACCCGATGTACTTTATACCACGGCTGCAAACCGGTTATGAACCAAAACGTTTTTATTTTAAAATGCCAAAACTGAAACGGAAACCACTGCAAAAAATTAATCGGTTCGGTTCAAAATAAAAATCCACTAACGCATTTTTCAGGTTTTGTAGTAAACAAAATTGTCTTAAAACTGCAAACATTTTTTTGTTTGATGGCAAATCCGTGAGTTGTAATTTTGTCCACATAAAATATGCTAAAAATGTTTTATATGGAAGAAAATGCTTTGTACCGCCAACAAAAAAAAATTCCAAAAATCAATGCGAATTTTAAGATACAGTAGAAGTTCGTTAATCCGGACAGGCTTAAAAAATAAAAAAAAACTTTTATTAACCATGTAAGCCGGACCGACCAGAGTCTCGCTTATCCGGATCGCGCAAAAATGTATTCGGAAAATAACAGTATCCGGCTTTCTTAAACAAAGTTTGAGTTAATATTTCATTACTTTATAGTTTAAGCGTTTACATTGAAGTCATCATAATAAATGAATAACAATTATAAAATTGTAATACCTTTGGTAATCCGGGTTCCCTTATAGCCCGGATTTAGCTGGTTTTAATTGATCCAGATTAACGAAGTTCTACTGTAGTTCAATCTTGCTCTTAACATATTACACTAAAAATGCATGAGCTTTAGAGCTGCGATTTTTTTTTTAGTTTTGATTAAAAAGATTGAAACTTCGATGAAATTTTGTTGAAGTTTATAAACTTTTCATAATTTTCGTACAAAGTTTGAAATTGGAATTTATATGGTTGCTGTTTTATAACGAGCTATACTTTTATGAAAAATTAATGAGTATTAGACCAACAAAAGAAAATTAGTCAAATGTCGCAGTACTAATATTTTGACCATTCGTATACTTGTACAATTCAAAATTCTGATTATCTTGTTTTGTTTTTCTATTCGACTAGATTAACGACTTGTCCAAACCTTAAAAAGGTTTATTAAGATTTTCTAATTTTGCCTTGATCGCGTTAATTTTTTTATTGAAGATATTACGCACTTTTTTCCATAAAAAAAAAATTCACTGAAAAATTGCCAAAAATCAACTTACAACTTAACAAATTTTCTAGAAATAGTTACTAAAAATTTTGCAGTTAGGGTGACACTTCTTAATTAACACTTAAAATTAAGAATTTTCTTAATTTGTGCAAAAAGTAAAGTACATGGAGTCTGGGTATTCTTATTTGGAGGCAGATTCCATACATTTTCACTACAAGAGAAGAAGTTCTAAACATATCGATGGCTGAGTGGAAGATCGGCCTATCTCGGCAGCCAGTTCGAAAACGCCCTATCTTAGAAAACTTTTCAAGAAAGCCCTATGTCAAAACTCGGTTTAAAAATGCCACATTCTGAAAAACTTCTGTCTGAAATATATTGAAATTTCAATGACTGCTTAATCTCCAATTCTTTACAGTAGTATCCAGCGTGTGTAGATTATAAAAGTTGTATGGCCGGGTCTGAAGCTCTTACGTCACCTTGCCCTTATGGTCTAGCATCATAATTCCAAATTGAGACACTAAGCTACGGAGAAAAGCTGACATATAACTTAACAAATATATAAAGTAATTACAAGATATCGGTATCATGAAAAAAATCCTGATAACAAAAAGTGCCAGAACAAAAACCCACAGCACAAGAATGAAACTAATGTCATATTACCCATCTTGAAAATTTAAATATTACTTTATGAAAATAGCTTCATATTATCATATGTGAATTATTACAAAAACTTGTGTTAGCGCTTTTCTAATACACACATAATTAAATGATTTTCTTCGTCAAATAATTATAGTTTATCAAACTCATCAGTTTCATTAAACATAAATGACTTTGAACAATGAAAATGAGCTGCATGCAACTGCAGAATATTCATGAAAATTCAAATAAAAGTGTAGTGTATGATAATAAACTTATTGTTACAAAAATAAAAATAAATAAATAATAATAAAACAATAACAATTAAGCGGCAATCACTAAACAATTACCGGAGCAACGATCAACAAAAGGGCAACAATCAGAAAGCACAATGGAATACATAAATATGGATAAACGTTTTAAAATATCAAAAACGTTAATTGTAAGTACATAAATAAAATGTTTTTTTTCGTTTATTGTTTTTTTTTTGTACATTTGCGCTATTCAACAAAGTTCCCACGCTGCGTGAAGTAGAGAATATTACATTGCTGCATGCCTATGAAAGCGAGTTCGCAGCTTAAGCCTTTTGTTACGGTAATGTAGTGAGATGAAATTGAGACGTGGTTTTTGAAGCTAAACTGCAGTTGTTTTAATAAACAAAACATGCAGGGAAATAAAATGGAACAAAATCAGGGAATAGTTAATTTAAAAATAGCTTTTAAATATAAAGACAAAGTTTGTATCAGGTAATTTATTCCTCCCATGTAGGGCGTATATACGGTGGCGATAATGTAAATGTAGAAAATTTTTATTTTTTTTTTATATGGTTTCCTATCTACAAAAATCATCTAAATCAAAATTTCAAACTTTGTAGAACATTTATAAAAATTGGGCGTATTTCGCTAAAATAGGTTTCGGAGAAAATGTGAAAATTATCGGTGTTGCGCCCTCTGGTGGAAGTTTTAAGAAAACGATAAGTGCATAAATGGATTCGTCGTACCAAAAAACCCCTTACAGCATGTTTTTATACAAAATATAATCACTTCTTTACGACACTACAGCAAAATGGTAAGAAACGTTTTTTCGCTATTTGGCAAACTCCAAATTGATTTTAGGCCCATTATTTCTTCGGCAAATTTGCTTAGAATAAATAAAATCCTTCTGTGCTATACGCGCATAGTCCGTAAATCTCCCATAGAAATTGCCCGCCCTAATGTACTTTATTATATATTTAATGAATGATATTAAGGTATGTACATACATATGTACATACATACAATATATTCGTATTTGCTGAGCAATTCGAAGTTTAGTAAATAGCCTTTCATTATTTAGAGCCCTTCAGCTGTTAAAATGTCAATGGATTTTTCACCATTTTTATTTTTTTATTTGCTGAATTGATTTTTTAGACAACAAACTCAAAGTCAAGCAACTAAGTTAGTGGAATTATTATATTTTTTCTACTTTGTTTTAGTTTTTTGTTTTCCCTTTTTCCAAAGTAAGTAAATGTTTTCAGTAAAGGAAAGCAAAAGTAAACTTTGAGCGGAAATTTTGGCAATGTATACATTAAACTTTGGTTTGTTAGTGAAATTAAATTTGCCAACTGAGTCAGCCGCTGCACAGTGGTTCAAAACTGACTAAGGGCTAAACTGAATAAATCGATTAATTTTTTTTTTAATTAAAGCCTATAAAATTTGCAAGGGACTAGTTGAGTCTGATTTTAGAATTTTTATTTGGTTAAATTAATTTTTTGAATGCAAAGGCAAAAAAAGTAGCAATTTTGAAGAAAATCGATTATCCTGTTCTAAATAATAAATGTTATATAACAAAAACTAGTTGAGGGCAATTGTGAGACTATCCCAAACCAAAAAAGTCACAGAAAAAATTTTAAATGTTTAAAAAAAATTTCACCAAAATATATTTTTTTTTAGAAAAGTTTTGGGTATGCAGTTTCCTAAATCACTTAATTTTAGTATGATTCGCGTAGATTTTTTATAATTTTTTTTTGCCAACATTTGAAGCAAATTTGTGTGCTAAATGGGAAATAAAAGCGTTGGTATCAAATCAACTTGCAACTTGCACTTTATTAAACTAAAAGTGAATGATCTATAAAACTAATACGCAAATTTTTTTTTTAGAAGAAAAAATTAACTTTAGTAAACATCTTAATATATAAAAACCCTGTGTGACTGTGTTCGTTTACGCTAATCTCCGAAACCGCTTAACTGATTTCAATGAAATTTTGTGGTTGTGTGTTGTTGGTTCTAGTTTAAAATATAGGATAGTTTTGAACCTGATAAAAAATATTTTTTTTTAACGAAATTTTTTCTATGCTTCTCGCAACGTTCTTATCTTATTATATAAAAATCCCGTGTCACTGAAGAGTAAATGTCAGTTTTGCACCATTGTGCACTGGCAGTTATTTCCACTTTTTTTTTAATATTCGTAACCACCACTTTCATTGTTGAAGCGATAGTAGTAGTTGCGAAATCAATAACTTTTCGCGTCAATTTTGTGCAAACAACGAAAGTACAAAGTATGTTGAATTTCGAATAGCATATGTATATTTGTATATATATATATATATATTAGGGTGGCCCTGAAAAATGAAATTTAAGTCTCACCCCCTCAGTCACTAATACAACGGTCAAACATATCACATATAAATTTTAGTCGCGATTGGAGACGGTTAAGGCGTGTCGCACAGGGGTCAAAGTTCAGAATCCTCTATGGAGACTAAAAAAATTTAAATATTTTTTTTTTTCATCTAATACCCAAAATCGATACTAATGTAGGCGAAGATATCACGTATAAATTTTGGTCCCGATTGGAGTCGGTTAAGGCGTGTTACATAGGGGTCAAAGTTCAGATTCCCTTATTTTGAGTCTCCATAGAGGAATCTGAAATTTGACCCCTTTGCGATACGCCTTACCCTACTCAAATCGGGACCAAAATTTATATGTGACATCTTCGACGTTAGTAGTATCGATTTTGGGTATTAGATGAAAAAAATTTTAATTTTTATTTTTTGAGTCTTCATAGAGGAATCAGAATTTTGACCCCTGTGCGACACGCCTAGACCGTCTCCGATCGGGACCAAAATTTTTGTGTGATATCTTTGACTATATTAGCATCGATGTGGGGGTTGACGTTTAGGAAATCTGATGTAATAATGTACTTAATACATTTAAGGACCACCCTAATATATATATATATATACAAATAAAAACTCACATGCAAAAATATGTATATATATCAAAATAAAAACTTACATACAAAAATATGCATTTACATTAGGATACCTCAGAAAAACCCAAACGAATCATAAAATTCTATGAACTTAATTAATGCCACCAAAATGTTAATACAAACTTAATAGATCTGCATCGATATCTTACAAAAACTTGTCAAACTTTTTCAATTTTTAACCGACTACAAAAAAAGAAGAAATACTGTCAATGCATTGGAATAATGCTTTTTAGGTATGTGACCTTATAACTGTGGATCACGTAAACCGCTTTCGATTATTCTTTTCCTATCGGAAACTAGCCAATACCCGGCGTGCTTCCCTGCGCTTTAAAAGTATTTCTGTGCTGTTTGATACCCGTATTGTAATATTTCATTTAATTTATCAATTTAATTCAACACAATTTTTCGAACAGGTGATAATCCTCCTCAAAAATATTTTCGGCAGTAAACCTCTTCAGTTTGATACCCACTTTGCAATATACAGTTTATCTTTTTATCTAGAGAGTCTTCGTCTGGATAAAGCAGGGTACTGGCGCAACAGATTCAGAATCGTTTCCTCCTCTTCTACATCTTGACAACTTCTACAGAAGTCATGTAATCGTGCGACTAGTTGATAGGAATGCTTGCCAATTAGGCAGTGTTCTGCTATAATAGATACTAACAAATAGATATTTTCGTCATCTAAGTGTGAAAAGGAGCCAAGTCCATTTTCTGAAATTGTTCAGGAAAGGCGGAAAATCGATGTAGTTTCGTATTACCTGCCATTCTGCTTCAAAAACAAAATTTTGTAAAAAAATGTACTTGGCACCTTTTCACCTTTGGGTAGCGTTAAGCTTCTTTAGTACCGGCCATAATTTCCTGGCAGCTCTCGTAAATAAGTAGCTTGCAAGTTTATAAGGGTATTCCTATTTTATCATTTATATCCTCAATAGGGGGTTTGGTGCCAATTCGTGCCAGTTCATCGGCCTTACAATTTTCCTCGCAGTATCTTCCGGAACCTGTATCACCTTTGGGCGAAATGTCTCAGCCATCTTTTTCATGGCTGCCATGGAGGTTGTCGACTGCTTCACAAGGGATTTGATTGCCGCCTGGCTGTGTGTGGGGATGTAGATATCAGCTTGGGATATCAAATCACACTTTACCAGTTTTGTGGCCCTGTCCATTGCCATCATTTCCGCCTGAAAAACGCTACATTGGTCCTGAAAACGAAAGTAGGGAGTCTCCTCCGGGTGTTCGGAGTATACATACATATCCACCAACCCTACCCTCGAGCTTTGAGCCATCTACATACATACATATGTATACTATGTATACATTTTAAGGGAAGCTGAAGCAAGGCCGTTCAACTATATCCTTCTATTGGAAAGCGCCACACTAGCTTTGGTGAGGTTAGTGTGAATGTGTGGCTCAGACTGCTTTTAAGTGTCAACGATATTCAGTATTATTTGCATTGTCTGTATAAAAAAAAATCCTGCCCGAGAAAAGGAGAAAAGGGGTTGATATTAGAGCCATTAAGGTTGTCAAGTAGGGAATCAATTATCGCGCACCAGAGCAAGGACGAAACCACGGCGGTCTGTGTACATAACGCTTTTTATTGAGCAAACTGCATTTATCCATTTTTTATAAACTTTCAACAAAAGGCTCAAAAGAATATTAGTTTTGAGTAAAATTTAGCTGTACACTTGGCTGTAAACTCATTTTCTTCTTGGCTAAAACCTACATTTTGACTTTATTTATTTTCATTGTGAACCAGACAATTTCAGTTTTAGAAGCGTTAACTAAATACTTGCCGAGTTTACTTTTCATACTAGAAACAACATTAATGGCCACCTTTATTCTCCTTATTTACATCATAGATACTTTTAGATAGTTCATTTATAATCTATGGCCACAGTAGCTCATGTCCCTATAGAATTTGTCTGATACTTAGTTCTCTTAATACCGAACTCAATGGCTACACTTGCGTTGCGATCCATGCCACTATAAACTTCTGGATGCTTTATATCTTCAGAGCCCTACTAATTGCCTCTGTCCTGATATTTTTGAATGTTCGCCCAAGGTCCAAAAAGCTAACTTCAATTCAATCTTGAAATGCTTTTTTGAAGGTACTGACCATTTCATGGAGAGCGTTGTTGACCAAACTACACTTGTGGTAGGTGTGCTGTGCTATCTCCACTTTGGGGTATTTCCTCTTATATATCAGTTAATCAGCCGCTTAAGTCATTTTAGGATAATTAATGAAGCTTACGCGGCTTAACTACTTTCAACTTCCTTTATTTAGTAACAAATATCCTGATGTAGGCGCTAGAATTGATGTCTGAGTATTAACAATCACATCAGTGCAGCGTGAAAATAGCGTTTCCATATAAATGTGACAATCGCAAGTTGAAATACATACCAAAAACCCAATGGCTTTTTGGTGAATACACTGCCAGAATGAATCCCAGCATATTCTGTTGCAGTTGTTGTAAAAAACATACATATTAGGGATTGTTTCGAATGTTATATTTTTCACATTCGCGAATGCGAATGTGCGAATGCGAATGCGAACGTTAGGAATAACATTAAAGAAGCTACACTGAGAAAAAGGATTAGTTTCGACAACTAAAGATATTTAGTTCCCGAATTTTGACAATATTTGGGAACTGTTACCAAGGATTGGGAACTATTACCATCGATTGGTAATTATAACTAAATATATTAAAGCTTCTAATATTCATCTAGGTTGTAACAAATCGTTAATTTAGTTGAAGGGTTTGGTTAATACTAATAAATATTTCTTTGAAGCGCATTTCTACAAATTCCATTCAACTTAACGTATGGTTCATAAAAGGGTGTTATTAAGCTCTGCTAATGCAGATGAGCTTTCTTTCAACACGTGGTTTAGTCATAGTTACCAAATCTTAGTTGAGGCAACCACGATTTGGTTTGAGAGTGGAACATATTCATGCTTGTGAGCCACCCCTAAAGAATGCTGAGCGCTCTCTGAGCACATACGAAGAGCGCCAGCTGAGCAATGCACACAGTCCCACTTATTGAATCGTTTGAATGCGCTAGTATGCCGACCATTGCATTGTGCGTGGAAATCATTGCTCCGCTACCGCTGTTCGTATATGGGTGAAACACGCATGTGATCCCAGAGCGCTCAGTAAGCTATGGCATGTCGATCGCTGCGCCATGTGTGGTATGACATGCCCATACTTGTTTGTCTCAGTTTCGGTTTTGCTATCATCGCGAGTTGTTTCGGTGCGCGCATAGTTTAAAGTTTAATTAAAAATATAAAGTTTGATGCCAACCGGGGTTTTTCAGTGGATATATAATTCATGTGAATTATAATTTGAAAGTGTCTATTTAGCTAAGGAAAAAGCAAAGCAGTATACTTCCAGCAGATATTTACCTGGGTTTTCGCACGACTGTTCCTGTTTCATCGTTGTTTTTTAGGAAATTCTTACCACCATATACATATGTATTATTTACTTTAGTAACTAACTTATGGAAATATGTACGTATTTTTATGCTTAATATATGCAAATAAAAGAAGAAAGTAAACACAACAAACATCGAGTAAATTTTTATTTGTGTCAAACTGAAATTTTTTTCCTAATAATAAACGGTTAGCTGATTCAAGTCTACAGCAAGTTCACAAAATTATTTGAAAACTTGTATCAACCAAAGCATTGTTTATATTTGCTCAACAATGATTTGATTCAACTAACAATATTGTCCAATCAAGGTAGTCGTTTTGCAATTATTAACAAATATACATTTGTCCCAACTAGAAGTCTTAAGTAAATTGCAGACTTTCGTGAACTATATATTTATTTCGCCATATTCAACTATGCCATTTGATCACTATAACCAAATCTTGGTTATTATAACTAAACCTTTTTCTGGGTGTATAATCAACTTAAGTCATCGTATTTATTACTTACAAATTTTGCAAATTATTAGAACATTGAAGGTGTGCTTAGCCTATACAGTGTTTTAATCTAGTAGTCAAAGTTCAAAACGGGAATATTATATTTCAAAAAAAAAGTAATTTTGCTACCTTTTCTCAAATGAGGCGATTTCTTAGAGGCTCGTGTATAAGGCCGGCTGCACTGTGGGCCAGATCTGTCAATTTGTCGTGTTTTAGTTTAGTTTTCCACCAATCGAGAGGACTTTAGCCGAGATGAGCTCGTTTTTCTTTAAGATAAGCCTTCAATTGAGCTTTAATTTCACATTTCTTAATGTCTCCACACCCTACATCCGAGCCTTCGCTTTCGCTGGAGGAATCTAGAATTATTTCTAAGTTGTTTATATGACTTTTACCAGTTCTTGTTGAAGGCCCATTTATATATGTACTAGTTAACGGTTTTCCGCCCGAAGCTAAAAGCCGGTTATTGTCCGCACCCTCGTTAGACAGACTTAGAGCCATTTCAACAATATTAGAGTGGACTCTCTCCGATTTTGTTGAAATTTCGTGGAGTTGTTGTACTAAGCTCTAAGGTACATATCCCCTTGAAAAGAGAAGAGCTCGTGGTTAGCTGCTGCGATGCAGGGTCTCAAGTCGATAATTATACCCGAGCGCACTTGTGCACAAGGGTATTATAACTTTGTTCACATAACGGTTGTTTGTAACAGGCAAAACGAATCGAGATAGATATAGACAAATGTATACATAAATGATCAGGATGAAAAGAGAAATCGATTAAGCGGTGACTGTCTGTCCGTCCGTCCGTCCGTCCGTCCGTCCGTCCGTCCGTCCGTCTGTCCGTCTGTGCACACGATAACTCGAGTAAAAATTGAGATATCTTAACGAAACTTGGTATGTGCTCTTCTTTCGGGCGTAGGACGGATGGTATTGAAAGTGGGCAAAATCGGACAATAACCACGCCTACCTCCCATATAACGGTAGTTTTCAGAGATCGCGAGATGCGATATTTTAGTAACTACTGAAGATAATTCACTCAAAATTGATATTTATAATAAATTTTAGACGAAAAATAAGAATATTAACATTTTTTTGAAAATGGGCGTAGCCACGCCCACTTATGGTTACATGTGTATATCTTTGTAACCGCTGCATCAATTTATTCCAAACTTTGCACAGTTGTTGGCCTTAATACAGCATACTAAATGGCCGAAAATTTTAAAAATCGGATAATAACCACGCCCACTTCCCATATAACGGTAATTTCCAGAAATACGAAAACTGCGATAGTTTCGTAACTACTGAAGATAATTGACTCAAAATTGATATTTATAATAAATTCTAGACGAAATATAAGAATATTAAAATTTTTTTGAAAAGGGGCGTAGCCACGCCCACTTATGGTTACATGGGTATATCTTGGTAACCGCTGCATCAATTTATTCCAAACTTTGCACAGTTGTTGGCCTTAATACATCATACTAAATGGCCGAAAATTTAAAAAATTGGACAATAACCACGCCCACTTCCCATATAACGGTAATTTTCAGAAATACGAATACTGCGATATTTTAGTAACTACTGAAGATTATTCACTCAAAATTGATATTTACATTAAGTTTTAGACGAAAAATAAGAATATTTTAAATTTTTGGAAAATGGGCGTAGCCACGCCCAGTTATGTTTACATGTGTATATCTTGGTAACCGCTGCACCAATTTCTTCCGAACTTGGCACAGTTGTTAACCTTGGTATAACATACGAAATGGCCGAAAATTTTTAAAATAGGACAATAATCCCATATAACGGTAATTTAGAGAAATACGAAATCTTCGATAAATCAGTAATTATTGAAGCTAATTTATTCAAAATTGATGCTTGCAACAATTCGTTACCAAGAAATACGTTTAGGATACAATTTTGAAAAATGGGCGTGGCACCGCCCACTTATGATCACATATATGTATCTCGGTAACCGTTCTACCAATTTGTACCAAACTCGGTGTGGTTATTGTACTTGCCACATAGAAGAAAAACGTTGAAACTTATTGAAATCGAACTAAAATTACGGCCGCTTTTCATATAACAGTAAATTTCAGATATGCTTGAAACTTCAATATTTCGAAATTTAAGGACGCCAATTTACTCAAAATGGATACACCTCGGTTTACCATGTAGCGGTAGCTTTCGGAAAGGTGAAAAACATATATTTAATACTTGCGCCGGGTATTTAATGTTCGGCTCCGCCCGAACTTAGACTTTTTTACTTGTTTTCTATTATATTACTTTTATTTAAAAATATCTGGCAGTCATCAAAATCGGACGCATAAACTTTGTAAGCTATCAGCACCTATCACTTGATATGTTTTATATATGTTCATATGTATGTAGATAAGTCCGAACTCTTTTAATTACGTTAACCTTCTTTCAACTAACTAATGGATTAAGTTCAAAGTTATTGTTCTACTTTAAAAATTCAAAAAATTAAAACATACGTTGGTAAATATGTAAGCATTCTCCTCTAAATACAACACACACATTTTACAACTGATTTCACTTAAGTCATACATATCTAGATGCCACTTAACTGCCACTTAATTACTACCTGCGGCTTATACTTAACCAACCAAAACGATCATTAACGTATATTAGATCAACAATTTGAAAAGAGTTCAATAACTTCGCTTCTTTCTTTTCCCACACAAACAACACCAACAACTACCTACAAGTTTTTGCTCAGAACTCTCCTTTTGGTTGGTATATGGATGGAAAAAATTTCACCATCTGTTCATTGCTTGGATTACTAAATTTGGTTAAATGTAACAAGCAAGTTGCCAGTTGCATATATTGTATGTTCGCTTGTTTCGTTTGAAGTTTCTTCGCTTTACTGCTTACTACGGCACCTTATTTGTATATAAATAATTCATTTAGCAACATTGTTTCGATTGATTGGTAATTGAAGTGGTGGATGATTACGGAATGACGAAGAAGAGTTGAACAGATGAGCCGTTTGGGAAAGCAATGCAACTATGTATGTTAGTATGTATGTATGTACTTAAATGTATACATATGTATTTTTAAGAGCATAATATTTCGCTTATGAGCAAAAAAAAAATAAAGCCATTTAAAGGGCAAAAAGAAATATTAAAAAAAATAAATAAAATAAAGGGAATTGTATTCCACTAACAAAATATCGGTAAATATTAATATCAACGCAAATAAGGAAGTCCGATTCAATCATAGACACGAACTAATTTCGATAAATATATCGATAGCAACTCCAAAAAAAATATCGAAAAAAATTTCGATAAATGCTATATATAAAAATATCGATAATGTTCTAGTGTGTTTATAGTACCGATAAATATCTGACACAAATTTCATATCGATAACAATTTCGATATATATAGATAACAATAAAAATAAATGGCGATAACAGCGCCGATATGCATACATACAACGATAAAAAATACCGTTATATGTATATCGATAACAGTATTGGTAAATTTTTTGAAACTTTGTCGACAGAAAAAGCTATTTACAAGCCACCCTGCTCAGCCAAGTAAGTAAGTACGCCAAGTAAAGAACACTTATGTATATATGCATGTAAGACTTGCAACTAAATATGTTTCGACGCAGGCTGCTCATTTGTGCTAACTGGACACTAGAAGATTACGGAGGACCACATTTCCCAGCTGTCAAAACAACGATCTTAGTACTGGCAAATAATATCTTCTGATGCCGACTGAGACCCACAATGCTCAGCAAACAGTTCCCTGTTGGAATGTTGTCTCATGGAGCTCCTATCAGGCACCTTATTGAAAGCAAGCTACCTCTTCCATAAGTCAAAAGCACTTTACGGCTTCATCGGGAATCACTTTATGCCTTCAAAAACTCTTGCCACTTAAATTCCGCACCGGATAATAACCAAAACAGACCAAAGCCTCGAGTTGCTGGTGAGACCTCAAGCTCCTACTCCTTGGTGAAGCATTTCTAATACTAATCTTCTATTTTCTTTTAATTTTGGCAACTTTAACAAAAGTAGTTTGTTGGAAATCCCGTTCTTCCGGCGAGTCTTATAATTTTGCCAGAGCATTTTGTCTGACTTCATTGCAACTTTCCTTGTCCACAGAGCAAAAAGTGATGAGAATACATAATACATACATACTTCGTATGTAGAAGGAGTCGATAATGAAAGTTCTGCTTGGAGTGAAGATTTAATAACTGCTTCAGAATGCATGTTACTTGATGCTCTGAAAATACTGGTGACGGTGATTCCGCTAGAACCTTTTCTCCGTTTATTCAGCACTTAACCATATCAATACTATTTCCTTTCTTTCTCGGGGCGTACCGCCAAGACTATTTCTGCAGACCTACTACTCTTATTGTGCTATAGTCAGGCCAATGCTGACGTGCTATCTTACAAGTCGGGATCCCTGGCCTAACCGCTTCCTTGTGTTTTTCCAGCGGAATTCCAAGTGGATATCTATTGATTCTATTGAGATCTATTGATCTCTCTCGTTAGCTTCTATGTTCCTATTTTCGGGAACAAAGACAAGAGGGATGAACTTCCTTTAGGCATACTAGATAACCGAGTCTCGAAGTATGCTTTAATAGTTTGCATCACCTCGGCAAGGGCTCACTCCGCTCTAGGGAGTTGAATAAGCAAAACGCTATTTAGGGATTTATCGTATGGACGCTCTTGGTTAACAAACTCTACTGATGAAAGTAGAAGGAAAATCAGCTATGATAACAGTTTCAGTCATCATTTTGATGATCCTCAGCTTTCTGATGAACCAGACCCTAAAGGACGGAACGTTAACGCGAAGAATAGCTACTTAATACTTGCGAAATTTTTGCATAGCACATTTTGACCAAACCAGGGTGTACGACAAAGAAGAGAAAATCTGCGGAGCACATCATGCCCAATTGTGAAGCGTTCAGCAGACTTACCACCCTGTGAAAATTTTATCAGGAGGCACATGACCGGAATGGCAGAACTTGCCAAATAAATATATAGTATAGCAGGTCCTACGACAGCCATTTCACATGCAGTCTCACATTTTTTGTCCAAACTAGCGCAAGCAATGCGTCCAGAAAACCTTTCTCACTCACTCTACATGCCGCCCGTTGTACTGTTTTCTTGTTCTTAAATCTGTTTCAATATACCCCTCGATGCCTTCCAGTCTTTTTTGAGTAAAATATTCATCCAGTTTCTGACAGCGGTGTTAATGGATGAAGGTCGGAGCGCTATAACTACTATTTGCGAGGCAAAAAATATATATTCTAAACCCTTTTTAGCCAAATAGTATCTACTTTTTTATCTTTACTCCCAGCGACGTGGCTATCTGAGTAAAAACAAGTTCGCTATGTTTTCCAATATAATTTAGTCGAAATTTGCTTTGAAGAAATAGTTTAGAAGTTATTTATTAAAGGAATGGACTATCCCTTGACTCAGTGTCAGATAAAGATAAAGATTCGACAATGTTTAATCCCGAGCTCAGTTTAGGGGTTAAGTCAGTATTCATGCTCAGGAAGCTCAACATGGTAATATCTCTTCAGCAAAGGCAATAGTATCATACTAGTGAACCCGCATGCCGTTAAAACGCCAAAATTGAATTTAACTTTTTAAATAGGTGGCAACCCTCTTCAAAATATTTCCAAACTACTACCTTCTTAGACCTCTTTTGTCTGAAACCTATATATTGAGGCCTTATTCACTTACCAAATTCTTTTAATAAAAATTTAATTAGATTTTATAAAAATGTGGCAACCCTCTTAAACCATTTTTAAACCCATTTCGGTTGATACCCATATTATAACAATTGATTTAACTTTTTAAATAATTTGAGCTTAATTTCTTAACAGGTGGCAACTCTTTGAAATCCACACCCTAAGCCCTTTGATTTGGAACCTCACTTTTGAAAATCGAAAGAATGGTTCGGATCTGAGGGCATTGAATATTAAATAATTTAAGCTTAATTATATAACGGGCGGCGAAAAAGTAAAACCTTATTACACATCTGCAGCTCAAGCCCTTTAGTTTTGCATCTCATTTTTGAAAATTGAACGAACGGTGCAGATCTAATGACCTGGACAAAGAATCTCTTCGCGTATTATATATATAGATATAGATAATCAATGGGGCATTGAAAATTCACCTTTGACATTGATTTAAATTCTGATCCCTCACAGCAAATAAATCCTCAAGATTCCTCTTGGTGACAAATTCCATGTTTTACCAAAGACTTGTTTATATTGCTAAAACTCTGTTAAGGCTTTGGAGGTTTATCGTTCAACGTGAAACTTTCATAAAAGTTTACTATCTATGATTACAACTAAATAAATAACTTTCTTCGGAAGGAATCTTTTAAGCTAAGAGGAAACAAAAGGGCGTCAAACCATCTCCTTCTAAAGAAGAGCAAAACATTTTTCGGGTGGTTAATAATTTCAATTGCGGTCAGTAAAAGTTCCTAGACCACTCTGTTTGAATAAAAGAAGTTGGACACCTTTCGCGGGATTGTTTTCTTTGGTACAGCGCTTTTTCGCAAATTCACGACAATACAGAATTAAAGGTCAAGTAACCATCACAGGACTCTAAAGCATTTTAACCTATTCAAATGTCACTTTTACTATTTAAAGAAAAAAACTATTACTTCCCTCTTACAAAACCTATTTCAGTTTCATTATTACTTTAGTGTTCCAGGTAGATTAAAGTGTTCAAATCGAATTATTCAATCGAATTCAATTTACATACAACTTTTTGTAACAAGAAGAAAACTAGAAAACCACAAACTCTAACAAGTTTTTCATACTTTCCCTTTTTCACTGACAAAGAGAGCGCAAAGCTGTAATCCCAAGTAATTATTTTATTTCTAATTATACCTTAAGGTATGTACGCACGTAAATTGCAAGTGATTTACAGTTACATTATATGCCTCATTGGTAACGCGGAGGAAAGCATAAATTGTAAATTCAATCGAAGATAAAAAATGGCTTTACAAGTAACTTATTCATGGAAGGTGAGAGTTGTGGGAAATATGTACATAATAGCATACTTAAGCATAGGAAAAATTTATCTTAAATTAACAAAAAAAAAATATTTTCAGAACGGTTAAGTATTCTTATGCCCGGTTGCACCGATATGTTTTAAATTTATTGGCCTGTTAAAATTTAAAATTACACAATTTTGTTTGGAAAATTTGTCATTTTAAATTTTAACAGTCTGATAAATTTTAAAATTGATTTATAGAACTGTGGATTAGAATATTCAATTGCAAATCTCTTAAAAGCTTCTTCCAACGTTTCATATGCAACTATACCTTTGCCGTATTACTACTAACAACAACAGAAATTTTGGTGGCCACTACATACAACTGTCGGAAAAGTTATTCTTGAAATGTGAGGCAGATTGCAAAGCTCAGTGTGCATTGCGCCACTGGGGTGATTAGATCGTGTGTACTGGAACCCTGAAAGTTATCTGCCATATGCCACCGATGAATCTCTTTACTAAGGAGAATGATTTACAGAGTGGTCCTGCAGTTGAGAAAACTGCGTCTATGGAAAGATCGTAGTGCAAGCACGGGCATATCCCGATTGGCGAAAACTCAGACTAATCCCAGTAAGTAAAATTAGAAAAAAAACGAAGCCTTCTCGGAACTCTTATTTTGGAGCGGTAGTGATAGTTTCTCTACTGCTCTTTGTTTTATGAGGAATAGTCAGAACTTTAAGGCCTCCTGATTCTGCTTCCCTTAGAAGAAGAAAAAATAATGACAAAGTTGAAATAATAATGACAAAGTTCAAAGTTTAACTTTGCAACAGATACGCACCGACATGTCTACTTCGATTTTTTTTCTCTACTGGCTTCGTTTGGCCGCGCTCTTGAAACACCTAAGACAGAGCTGCCAAGGAAAAGGTCGCATTGAAAAAGACCTCCCTGAAAGCGTTTATTTAGAAGCGCCACACATTTCTTTCGCCGAGAGGGTTCTTTTCTTCGGTATAACGTTGCCAACAAGAAAAGAGTGAAATAATACTGCCTCTTATGAGCACTTAGAAGCATCAATTTTTATGGACAGCGTAAAGCTGGGCTGTGTCTTAAGGGCGCGGATGACGTCCAAGTCGAAAAGTCTGTTCGACTACTACATTTACTAAGTGCTTTTCAAGCAGACGTTTTTGCTATCAGACGGGTGAGTAAAATAGTTTCACCCCAGAACAAACCTCGGCAAGCACTGCAACTTTCTTGGATAGCCAAGCGGCGATACGATGAAGGCACTTGGTTGATATCTGACAATGCTAACTTTGACTCTATGTGTTTTGCAGCCAGGTGGCATGGAGTGGACATATTAGGGTAGAAATGACTCTCGAGACGCCTTATCGTAGAGTTCGGGAATAACATTCAAAGTGTAGAGGGAGCTGGTTGGTATACGCCATCGATGAAGCCCTTACTGCAGATTTGTTTAGCGTCAGTAATTCTTCAGTAAGACTCTTATTTAGGCTCGACCATAAGGATATAGAAATCTCACAGTTGTCACGAGGGATCCATAGCTTTAGCTTTCCGTTACGAGAATTTCCATTCCCTTCCATTTTGCTATATCCAGGTACACAAGAGAGTGAGGATTCGACGACACTCTGTGAAACCAGCGATGCACAAATATTTCGATCTCCGCCTGAAAGGCACTGCAGGTCCTTTAATTATAGACCATATTCGACTCCTTTTCCTATCCTTAAGTCATGCTGGTATTTTAGTCTTAAGGTACCCAAAACTTTTCCAACTAAGGAAGGTTGGGAAGGCAACCTACATTCGGTAAATGATGGTATTTTCCACTATACCGCTATACTAAGGGAGGTTGGGAAGTTTTGGGTACCTTAAGACTAAAATCCCAGCATGACTGGAGGTAGTCAGTTTCGACATCTAAGTTGGCCTTGATTCCGTTACCTCAACACTATTCATTACCTTCAAGACCGCTTCGTGTACGTAATTGTTTGCTTCTACAATTTTGATTCCCTTAGTCTGATGGCCCCTTTCTCGGCTGCACCTGTTACTAATATTTACTTGTGGTAGCCCCCAGTTTTCCCGCAAGCTCTTTTAGCGGATAGTACGCTTATGTGCCTATCGTTGCCTTTTCATCTACGTTGCATCTCCGCATAAGTTTAAAGACAGACACTTTTGCTTTTAGTAGGGTTAACTCCTAGCCCATTTTCTTTGGCCCAGCTGGAAACTGTCGCAATTCCATCACCTCACTAATTGTTGGCAAGAGTTTGCCGAAAATTAGTATAATCAAGTCATCTACTCGTTACCTGCCTTCGCTCTCCTAACTCTAAAGTTTTCTTACAGTTAATTTAACAACGAGAGCCACAGCAGGGGATAAGACCGCTTCCTGCAGAGTTCCTCTTGTTGTTCTACAAATCATGGACTATGTGCCTAAAGCTAAGTTGATTAGTCTGCTTTTCGGCATCGAGTCGATCCATGCCACTATATACAGATGGATTTCGTGCCCCTCCAGAGCCCTACTAATAGCTCGCCTTTTCGTCGTTGTTGAAAGCGCTCGTAACATCTAAGAAGTTTTCTAGGGTATATTCCCCGTATTCCAGTGGCCTTTCAGTAGTACCGACCACTTCGAGGAGAGCGCTATCCATTGTGTGGATGGAAGTAGCTCCGAATGAGCGATTAGGTTTTATGAAGCGTGCTACCCATCTGATCCATTCATCCCTACAACTAGGAAGAAAAGGAGTTTCAGCAGTGAATCTCGATGATATGGCGACACCACGAGGAGGCAAGTGCACTAGGACGCAGTTATGTATGTATCTTTTGTCTAAACGGCTATTTAACTAAAGACTTTTCTGCGTTTCCAACTAAATATTATTCTATTACTATTTCTAAAGAATTTTATTATGCTTCTACACTTATCGTACAATGCTTTTACTACCGCGGTTCATTAAGGCGCACATTGTTGCAAAACGAAGAAGTCAACAGTAGTTGTTTCTGAGTTTGTTTTTCGCTATTTTAACAGTGACCCATTTACTGGAACAAGTAAAAATACGTGCATACATTTAGACAAATATATTTACATAAATATATCTGTTGTATGGGAAAGAAACAGTTGTTATTAAGTCAAACAGGCAACAAAATGTGAATTTTGTTCACTGACAAATACCTGATACTGTACTAAACAAACATATGTACATACCTACTTGATGCAAACAAATACATCCACGTCTGCTTGTGTTTTCCTCTAGAGCCCCAAGATGAATCCAAAGCCATAGCAAATTACATTTGTCAAGTAAAATTCAGTTACCTTAACTGCTTTTATAGTAATCTTATATTTAAACAGGCAGCCTTTTTAAGTTAAAGGAATAGTTCACTGGAGTCATAACCTATATATGATGAAATTAGTTTGCCCTCACCCGATTCGCTGAGTCTATGAAACTCAACCTATAGACAATTTTCACATTTTTCTTTTTTAACCTACTTCGAAATATTTTCTACCTAAAACCTTCTTAATCCACTTTCGTCTAACAACCAAATGGTAATAAACACTTCAACTACCTAATTCCCTTAACTAGTTTAGTAATAAAGGTTTTTAAAACCATTTTATTGAATGAATTTAATTAAATGCAGTTTTTCGAACAGGTGGCAACCATCTTCAAAATATTTTCAAACTTCAACCTTTCTACACCTCTTCCACTCGTACATATATGTTTTAATTACCTCATGCCCTCAATTCAAGTTGAATTTAATTTTTTTAAACAGGTGGCAACACTCCTTGTTTGTAAATTAAGCCTTTTCAAACCCATTTTAATTGGTGCCCACATTGTAATACTTCATTTAGCTTATTAAATAATTTGACTTTAACTTTTTAAACTGACAGCAACCCTTTTAAACGTATTTTAATTATTTTTTTTTTCTGACACCCATCCATCCATCCATGTATTTTGGAAACAATTTCCAAGTTTTATTTTTTAAACTTCTTACATTTAGTTTGGAAGTAAAGCCTTTTCGTTGTTACCCATATTTCAATAATTTAATTTGTCGCACAGGGGCAAAGTTCACATTCATCTATGAAGATTAAAAACTTATAATTATTATGTTTTTTTTTTTATCTAATACCCAAAATCGATACTATCATAGTCAAAGATATCACCTATAAATTTTGGTCCCGATTGGAGTCGGTTAAAAGTCGGAAAAGTAAGGAAGATAACAGAAAGACTAAATCCTTCATGCCGAAAATTTAAACAACGAGAACTGAAGAACTACTTCACTGTAATAGACACGGTAAGAATTGTTAAAGGCCTTTTTGCCGGCCCTTTTGCCATACTGTCATTTTCATTTAAGCCTTGGGGTCAGGCAAAAAAAATATAGCGGTACACTCCAAGCATATTTTCAGGAAGCTTAAGTGAAATTCCTATTTTTGACATTTTTACAATCTTCCAAACAAATATTACCAACATTCCATTTCGTTGACTGTTTGATGGTTTCTCTTCTTGTTGTACTAGTATCCTAAAAAAATATATATATGTATGGATTTACGAATGTCTACAAACATACAGGCAAATACAATGCACTACTATCACAATATAAATCGAAAATCTAATAAAAAACCAAATCGAATCATAAAACACAAGCTATTTAACAGGTGAATTGAGCAGATAGACAAGTAAACACTTTTCATTTCCATATAATAAAATTATAATCAACATAAGTCATGTGGGAAAATAAAAAGCGATTAGCATAATTGTGACAGTGCTATTATACAAACAAGCACATACTAGTATAAACAAACATAAATAAGAAGCTTAATTAAAGCGGCACAACGCATATTACCTAACACTTTTACTAGCAATTGGAATTAAGTAGCTTTTAGCCGGTTATAAGGGCTTTTACACGCGTTTTGCTACATCCATAAAATTATGTACATATATGTACCAACATTAGGGCGGGTCAATTTGTATGGTAGATTTTTTCGACTAAATATGCTGAATAAAGGGTCTTAAATAAAATTGGAGCTTGCCAAATTGCGAAAATATGTTTCTTAGCATTTTGCTGTAGTGTCGTAAGGAAGTGATTAAATTTTGTAAAAAAAAACAAGCTATAGGAGGGGGTTTTTGGTATGAGGAATCTATTTCCGCACTTATTTTTTTCTCAAAACTTCCACCAGACGACAACAGTGAAAATTTTCACATTAGGGTGGCCCAAAAAAGTTCAAAATGTTAATCTCTCACCTCCTGGAAGTTTTCTAAATGGAAAATATAATACAAGTATATTTTTGTTAAAAAAAAAATTATATTTAGAACTGCCTCAAAAGCCCATGCAGTTTTCCATGTATTTCATATGGGAAAAGACGCTGTTTCCTAGAAATTGTATAGAATTCTTGAAAATCAATATTTTTCGAACGAAAAACTTCTTCTTTCTCTTCAGGAGACTCCCAATAATGATATCCAGTTGTTTATTTTACCATTTTTAAATACTAACGATTTTTGTGGGTGTCCGCATTGCATTTTTTTAGGATTCTGGGGGGACCTACAAAAAAATTAAAAATTCTATATCACTTCTACAAAAAAGTGTTTTTCTCCATATAAAAAAAAACGCGGAAAACTCCTTAGGCTTTGAGGCAGTTCTAAATATCTTTTTTAATAATAAAATGCGGGTATTCTTTTTTTCTATTTAGAAAAATCCTAGGGGTATGTGCTTTACATTTCAAACATTTTTTTCCCGCATGTATTTGCTCACCACCCTAATTTACATATGTACGAGTATGTAAAGTAAATACGCTTATGCATCGCCTGCACGTAAGAGTTATGTTACGAATTATGCGCTTTTTTAAGCTGATGATTGAGTGTTTGTGTTGGCTTAGGAGCTGATATATGCATGTAGCATTAATTATGTGCTATTGGGAATAAATTGAAAATTTGCATGGAATCATTCAAGGCCCTAGGAAAGTACTTTTTAAATGCTTTTTTAGTCAACAAATTACAAATTTATATGAAGATTTTTATAGGCATGCACTTGCCGGTTTTGTAGCGCGATTATTTCTTAGAATATTTTGGTATATAAATGACATTTCGAACTTTTGAATTCTTTACCTTACCTTAGGTTACCATTATTACAATACGGGTACCAAACAAAATTTTGCCATGTGCTCGGTAATCTACTTTCGCAGCATTTTCGCTGAAAATTTATAATAACTAAAATAATTCCACTACAACCGTGTTCGAGATTTTCAGTAGCTTCATGAATATCAATTCTAAGCAGTTTTGGCTATTAAGCCAACAAAAAAAATATTTCTGATACCTTCAAAACCTTTCTTTCAAAAATGGCTATCTCTTGGCCGGTAATCTACAAATGTAGACACCATCTAAGGGAGTGGGACCGTCAATTTTACCCAAACAAAAATCAACATACTCACGAAATTAGCGGCCAAATATAGTAAAACTGCGTTTTTAGTTTTTCTCTCTGACGTCAGGATTTTTTTTTAAGGATTTTGAAATTTTAAGGATATGATAAATTAAAAAATTATTTAAAAAATTCGGTGCAATGTAGATTAAAAATATGGATGCCAAATACAAGAGAAAAATGTGCAAATTTTAAAGAACATTAAATATTTTGGTACAAAGGTCGAAAAGCCATGGAAATTGTTCTTTTAACTTTATTAGTTTATAAACTATAGGATAAACATTTTTTAAAAGGACATTTTCTATACATATTCGTCCTTGTGCACCTAAAAAGTTAATGCTTTTCAATTCTACAAAATTTTCTCTTTATTGGATATCGATACTGTTATGCTACATCGCACTGAATTTTTTTTTTAACATTTTTTGAATTTTTCATTAGAGCCATCGACGAACGAATATAAAACGTGCAATTTCAGGAATTTATGACGGCTTTATTCAAATGAAAATTAAAAATGCAAATACATACTTATACACACACAGTACTTCTGTTTCCAAATCGTCAATTACCTCAAGGGCCTTGAAGTGGAACGGATAGCAAAGAATCCTAGCCTATAATTTTTATTTCAACACTTTCACTGCGCACACGTTTGAACTATTGTCGAGGGTGAAGCGTAAATCAGCCACTCAATCAGTCACTTTACCAGCCTTGCACTTTTGAAAAGCTTTCACTACATTTAGAGGGCAATGGCATACAAGTATGCAGCGCATGCGCAGTAATACCAAACATATTTGTATGTAAATCTGCCTAGTTACAAGCATTAAATATGCATGTTCGGTTGAAAATATTGTGGCGAGAGCTGTAAATAGTGTCGATATGAAAAGGAAAAGTGAGACCATAAATAACCATTTGCCATAAATATTGTTTTGATTAATTTATTTGGAAATCAAATTTAAATTTTTTGGATTTTTGGTGTAATAAATACGCTTGTTAAGGCTTAATTACAATTTTCATGATTGAAAAAGCAACGTAACCACATCGGAATGTGAATAGCGCTTTGGAAACATAAGTGTCTGATGAGCATATCCAAAGCAAAGCTATGCGCTCTATAACTACATCAAGAGTGACTCTGTATAAAATATTTGTATCCGCACGGCGTTGAAACGCCCAAAATTGACTTTCAAAAACTTAAAAAATATTCCAAATGTTAGTCAGAGTTATAAGAGATCCGAGTGCCATATTTCATCAAAACCATGCAGCTGTTTCTCAGCGAAGAGCAGTCTCACATAGTGCATGTTTTTATTTTCATCGAATTTCAAACCACCCTATACCGGTGAAAAAAGGTCTTAATTAAAAAAATAAAACTTTATCATACATCAACAGGCTAGGGTCTCTAATTTGCCCTCTCATTTTTGACATTCGTTTTCAAAAGTATTCTCAAACTAAAATCTTCTTAAATCTCTTTCATCTGACATTGTGATACACATGTATTTCAATAAACTGATGAACTAATTCCAATTTGATTATTCGAACAAATGGCAACTCTCCATTTAGGAGGTCAGGAATAAATCCCTTTCAAACCCATTTCGATCGATCCCCATGTTTAATGATTTCTTAACATTCTTTCGTTTGACTGCGGTATGATTATATTTCATATACTATACTATATACCGACTCCAATAGGGGCCAAAATTTATATGTGATATCTTCGGCTATGGTAGTATCGATTTTAGGTATGAGTTGGCAAAAAAATTAGATTAAATTTTTTGAGTCTTTATAGAGGAATCTGAACTTTGGCCGCTGTGCGACACGCCTTAACTGTCTCCAATTGGGACCAATATTTGTATTTGATATCTGTGACCATGGTATTACCGATTGAAGGAGTGAGACTGGAAAAAATCGCTCATTTGATTTTTTAAGGACCACCCTAATACACTCGTGTAAAGCGGCCACTGTGGTGTAGTGGTTAGCAGTGCGCGCTACCATTCCGCAGTGCATGGGTTCAAGCCCGGTTTCTAATAAAAAATACTATTGCCGTTCGGAGTCGGCGTAAAATTGTAGGTCACTCCCCTTTGGCGCACTGTGCATCACAACAGGACGGTTTGGATTATTAGTGAACCGTTTACAGGAATCCCACTTTATGTAACTTTAGATTTGAATTATGTACCAGAAAATAATTTCTTTTCATAGGAATAATGGGATATAATGAGCATACTTCAAAGCGATATTCCACATATCTTCTCATTATGCGCATCTATTTGATCACCTTCCCACAACTTTTACTACAAAATCAGTAAATTGCAGCAGTTGCAGCATACACAGCCCACCGCATACAGCCATAATTACAACTTTTACCGTCATTTTGCCGCCAAAGAAGCGGTGTATGCGCTTACATAGTACATAAATAGAAGACAAAAAGTGGCAATATGGGCGCAGACAAAGTAAAAGCTAGAAAAAAAGAACAGCAATAATGTTAATGGCATACACCGTTTTCCCAAGATTCTGTTGATTTTATTTCATTTTTTTTTTTTTCATTCTTCAATTTTTCCACATTTCACTTAACCGCAAGTGAAACCAACCTGCTCTTAGTGGAGACAACGTGCAGTACGAGTTGTACTATGTCTGTCTGATAATGTCGGCTAATGTCTGCCCACCCAGTCATGCGACTCAAACAGCAGCCCAGTACAGCTGAGTTGGTGTTAGTGCTTGTGACGGTGCTGGAGACCGCCGCAGCCGGTGATAGTAAGATGATGATTGCAGCGGGTTGGATATGCTTGATCGGTTGATCGGTTGGTATTGTTTGTTGTTAGTTGCTCGGTTGATTGACGCATTTCTCTTTTCATTTGGCATCTTTTTCTTTTTTTTTTGTTCATTTCGTTTTTCATGAGCTTCAGTGCAATGCCATTATATCTAAGTATACATATACATAGTATACATGTACATATGTATGTAACCACAAATTTACGCTAGTAGGTATGCTGCTGCTAGTAGCGCCTTTACTTTCAGTTTGATTTGTGTTAACCCACATAAGCTCATTTGATCGATAGCTGGTCATAAAAAATCTGGATTTTCTAGATATTTTTTGCATTTTTAAATTAAAGAGTCGGAAAAAATCACGTAAATATGTAGGTATGTATGTATATCTATGAAAAGCTGAACAAAGTGATGAAAAATATAGGTTTCCAAATTTTATAAATCGGAAATTTGCAAACAAGAACCAATTTGAAGTAACGAAAGGTTTATCCGAATCAGCGGACCAATGTAACCCAATAATCTCAAATATTTACAAAAAGGTATATTGTCATTGGTGTGAAATAAAAGAAAATGATAAATCATAAGTATAAAATGGTAATCTTATTACGGCTCTAACGATTTTGATTAAATTTTGTACATAGATAGTGTTTTGGATTTTAAGATTATCTGAATAGGCACTATCTCCGAGAAGACTCGTATAAGGTTGCCACCTATTCGAAATTAGTTACAAATTAATTAAGACATCATAATATGTTTATCAAATGGCAGGTACTTTAAAGGTCCTTAATTCAAAAATATTTTTTTAATTTTTGGTTTAGAAAAAGAGGTAAAATATTGCTATTCATGGGTACCAAGAGAAGGTTCTTAAACAATGCTTTCCTTATATACAAAATGGTATCCGTTAGGATAATAGTGTAAGGTTGCCACTTATTTTCGATTCTACACAATTTATCTAAAACATCGCAATATGGATATCCAATGAAAGGTATTGTTGAGAGCTTTGGTCTGAATTTTTTTTTGAAAATTTTTTTTTTATTTTATTAATTTCAATTAGCATTTTTTTATGTATACACAGTACATATACGCTCAAGATATGTACCATTCATTCCAGCGTATTTCGGAATAGGGTTGCTACCTAAATTTGGAGTAAGAAATTTACTTAATAGATATCGAAATCCAATTTTTTCCAAAATATTTTTTTAAAGCTGTCCAAATCTTGAAAACTTTAAAAATATATGTATATGCACTCCGGGAAAAGCTCGGTCAACCTGGTACTGTGTTATTAAAAAGAAGAAGAAAATAGTAATTCACTGACGAAGACGGGGAACCATCCCGTATCTCACCTGTATACGCCATTGTTCCAGCGTAAAAAATACGATATATTGGATTAATCGTAAATGTTGAGACGATTTCACCACATCATACTCTGAACAGCTGCGAATTGATATTTATTCTAACAGCGGACGTTTCCATCAGGCAAAGTATTGTCAAAACAACCAGCATAATTTATAGTTGCGACTACCTTTTCCCAGGAAATAATGCAGCAACAGATACATAAACTGGTTTTCACAGAGCACCCACAGAGTTGACAAGAAGTCCATCTGTTGAAGAGTAGTCCATAGGTTGTCCAAGATACTCCTATTCTATTTTTTCACCGAGATCGACTCCGGCAACATCCCTGTGGTCTGGTACCTATATACATACATAAGTTTAACTAGGAAACATCGGACGCAACTCAAACAGAAGTCAGACGTTACTTTACTATTAGTTTCGAATGCACCGCTCAGCTAACAGGCGGGTTCTTTAAATAGGAGCAGTAAAATGCAAGCCAAATTTGAGCGTTTTGAGGAGTTTATTTCAAAATACCCTTCCGTTAAGTTTCCTTCCAACTTCTTCCTCCTATACGGCCATTCCTTAACAGTATTTGAGTAGAAAAATAACTGATTAGGTCCAGCCTAATGCTGATTGCCTCCAGACTATGTGCAGTGATCCGCGTTATCCGGGATAATCCCGAAGCCTCCTAGAATACTTAAGTGTCCCAATCCAGAGTCGGCTAGCACCCAATTCCCCTACGCCTCTCTGCAGCCCTTTCTGTCACGACTTTACCAACGATTTTGACGGGCGCTACATTAAGCAAGACCTTGAAAACTACAACGTGGGGTGGTCCGTATTGCCTCACAGATTCTAACAAGCGCGACCCATTATAACCGCTCTAACCAACGAAGATTACGTATAACCTTATAGGCTTTTCTATGCTTTCGTTGCGCTAGGAATCTTAATAGAAGGGCCACATTTCTTATCTATTAACGCGCTGCAGAAATAAAGAGTCGCTGATTTCTTCTTCGCTATGTTATCCTTGATAAAACCTCAAAGTAGTATCTTTAAGGGAGATTTATTTTATTCTAATTCTTATTGAATATTTTCCTTCTTTATATACTGCTCTTACTAACTAATTACATTTGTTTGTGTGAAGGCCTGATTTGACACTCAAGTACATAGTTTACGACTATGTGGGATAACAGAATTTTAATAGTTTTCTTTTTCAAGTGCATACACTTATAATTACTTATATGATATAATATGTATGTATGTATGTATGTATGTTTGTTTACGTTTTAATGTTTGTTTGTATGTATGTATATAATAAATGTATATGCACTTGACTGTATTTTTATGTGTTTAAATTTTGTGGGATTTTTCCTATGAATTTTCTTATCGGCTAGATATAAATAAATAGAAAATGTGTTCAAAGATATTTGAACATATTGCCGAGGGAAAAGAATATAAATGTGCTATTTTCGAAATGTTAATAAGTGGACTGTATGTGTACATGTTTTTATATCTTTATGTTTATCCCTGAACATTTTGCGAGCGTGAATAACTTATAGTAATTTTATCTTTTGATTTACATTTGTATATGACATAAAATATTACTAGTAATTTTTAGCAAAAAAAAACCGACTTCAACTCTCATATAAAAAAAATATATATATATATATCTCATGATCCACTGATCGGATCTTAACCAGATTAGTATGGGACCACCTCTGAGACACTACCTTTCCGATACAAAAAGAATATCGAAATCGGTTGACGTGGTCCAAAGTTTTGCGGTAACATACATATAAAAAAAAAAAAAAAAAAAAAAGATTCCGACGAACTGATAACCTCCTCCTTTTTTGGAAGTCGGTTAAAAAGGCATATGACAAGTAAAACTATTAGTATTAGGGCCAAATGTCCGCTATGATTTTTTAAGTTTAGGTTGCTTATCTCTAGTTCATTTTTGGCCAATTTTTCAATATCCTTTTTGAGTTTGTCTAACTGCTTGTTGCTACTTATATTGTTGATTTGTAGTGGAACTATCCTGTCCTCAGAAATGCTGTGTATGGCTATTGGATCCTGTTCTGTATTGATTGTGCTCTGCATTTTAAATATTTGTAGACCTGATAGGGTTAAGCCTTCATGGCTGTGCAACCAGATTTGATGAAAAGAATACCTTGCGCTGGAATTTCCATTAATTCTGTTTTTCCGTTTCCGCAGTCTAAATGTAGCGTAGAATTTCGGAATATTTTGTAAATCCATTTATTTTCTTGGGATAGTTCAACCCATAAGGGAACTTTCTTTATTTCTTCCTATTGGCAGTCTACAAGGCTTCCTTTTAACTGTGGAGATAGTTCACAAGTCTGATGCAGAGCAGGTTGCCATGGCGATTTTCCTTTACATATTAGGTGATTATTTAAACTTCTGGTGCATTTATTCAGTTGTGCTTGTGAGATTAAAAACTATGAATTGAGACCAAAGTTATATATCAAAAATTCATTTCTTGGTTTTATCTTTACGATTTTTTCTTTGTGCTCAAATGGAATCGCTATCAGTTTGTATATTTCTGACGATTCACTGTGCATAAGTGGTATTTCAGCCTTAATTACCAGCTTGTTATCGATTATAAGTCCATTTGCTTTCATAAGGTTGTATACATCGCGTATTTGCTTGTTATCTTGCTGTCCAGGTATTTGTAGCTTTGATGTCAGCTTTTCTCTAATGAGGGTCAATTCTTTGTTAAGTTGTGTAGGAGTTATGAGCGCAGGGTTAATTCGTCCATGGTTCAAATCTATTAACAATTGAATTATGGAATTTTGAATCTTTTCACATTCGCTCAATAAAATGGTGACTTGGGTTATTAGCATCTGGAACTGGATCGCCATTTTATCTCTGTTGATGTTTTTGATGATTTCCGACTGATATCTGTTTATTTGTGTGTTTATTTTTATGAATTGCATATTTACTTCATCAACATTTTTGTTTATAATGTTTGCCGTAGAATTTATCAATGACACTTGAACTTTTAGTCTCTCTTAGATGTTATGCTGGTTATTTAGCAGTAATCTAAAGTTGGATTCTATTTGCTCTTCGGTTGCAATGATTTTTTGTTCGATGTAGACAGCCTGGCATCATATTCATCTGCTCAAAATATGAG
>NW_023458560.1:57934951-57950932 GCF_013731165.1 Rhagoletis pomonella
GGAGTACTCACCGAGCAATCGTACGATGCTCCCAAGTTCTACTGGGCAGTTTTAATGTTTGTTTGTATGTATGTATATAATAAATGTATATGCACCAGACTTTATTTTTATGTGTTTAAATTTTGTGGGATTTTTCCAATGAATTTTCTTATCGGCTAGATATAAATAAATAGAAAATGTGTTCAAAGATATTTGAACAATCCTTGCTGACGTGTAGCTTCCCATCTTAAACCAAACCTGATTAATTGACTCTATTAGAAAGCGCAAGGCAAATGCCCTCAATTGAGGCAAAAATCGCGTGGCGTATCTTATGTATCTACTTCCGAGTGAACATAGCAAAGGCCGCCTTGCGCAGACTTATTAATCACTAAGTTCAAGGTCCTTTGAATCAGATCACAAAAGGTGTACAGAAAAATTAACCTTACCAAAACTGTAGGGTCGTCCCCACAGACAATCAACCAGCAGCTTTTCTTCTCCAGCTACCCCAACAGGTCGTTACAGCAATGCGAGAGCACCACCTTGTGGCTAACTATTTACAAACTAAAGGCCCGTCCACATAGAACTTTGGCATTGCGTTGGCGTTGGCGTCGCTTCAACAGCTGACTATGAATACATGAATTCAAATGCGGCCGTCTACATAGCCAAAAGTCGACAACGCTCACGCCAACACAAAGCAAAAAGATGGCCAACTCTCAACTCGCTCGTCAGATGTTGCAAATAAATAAAATTATGTGAAATATTTTTCCTTTTTAATCAAGTGCGGGCAAGAAATATCGTTTTTAATGCAATTATTGATATGAAATATTGATTTATTTGTCGTTAGTATGTTAATTTAGTGGCCCCAGCATTCGCTGCCAAGCGTTCATTGTAGCAGGCATACTTTTAACGTGCGTTCTGTCAAACCAACTCCAACGCCAAAACCAACGCGAAAGTTCTATGTGGACCGGCCTTCAATACTTTATTATTAACACCTTACCGTACACTGACCTCAACTTATCCAGCCTCAACTCAGTTCACCTCGCTTTATTTGAGCTCACCTCACTTCAACTCACCAAATCTTAGCACAAAAGAACAACTCACAGATAATTTTTATTTCTGAAAACTCCGAAATAATCCCGAAAATCGAGAAATAGTCTCGAAGACCCGAAATATTTCCAAAATCCAGAGGTATTCCCGAAAATTCCGAAGTAGTCTAACAAATACCAAAATGGGCCCGAAAATCGAAAAATAGTCCTAGAAACCTGAAAATCCCGAAACAATCCCGAAAATCTTTAAGTAGACACTATGGTCCGAAGCAGATTCGAAAATCCCTAAATAGTTCCGGAAATCTCGCAACAGTTCCTAAAATCCTAAAATAGTTCCGACAATCCCGAAAATTCTTAAAATCCCGCAGTAGTTTCAAAAATCTCTATGTAGTTCCGACAATCCCCAAATACTCCCGGAAATTCCAAAGTAGTCCCGAACATCCCGTTGTTCCCAAAGATGTCCCGAAGTAGTCTCCATTTTGCTGAAATAGTGCCGAAAATCGCGAAATAATCCCAAAGACCGGAAATAGGCCCGAAATTCTTTAGTTTTATGCTGAATAAATAATATTTAGAATGTAATCAAATCATACAATTTACCGTTCCCAAACCGGAGGCTTCTTCTGAGTCCAGTTTGCATGTAAAATGGGCATCAAGTGGAAGCTTAAGCTCATTCCTCGCTGTTCATAGTACAACTTTCCGCCTTTTACTTAAATATTCCAAGAGAAGCGGAATCTCCGCAAGAATGCTTCTTTATGGGAGGATTCATTACATTCTTCTATGCTTTTGTAGAAGACTTGCCAAAAATACTTCTTGATCTCGGTTGTATGGATATCACTGCAC
This sequence comes from Rhagoletis pomonella, assembly GCF_013731165.1. NCBI lineage: Eukaryota > Metazoa > Arthropoda > Insecta > Diptera > Tephritidae > Rhagoletis > Rhagoletis pomonella. The sequence goes on from NW_023458560.1 coordinate 57,936,817, forward strand.
TGTTTCATAAATTTCCCAATCCAAGGTTGGCTTGGTACTGAATCGAATTCTACCTCCATCTCAACTCATTTATTGCTTACCAATTTCTTTGACTAAACTTAACCTCCATGCTTAAATTTCCTTAAGCTGTAGCGTGGGAACTTTGACAGTAGGATGCTCCGCCATATACTCGTATTTTTCAGCATTAACAATTTCTCTTACATTTCATTTTCAGATAAATTTCCTCTTCCTTTTGCTACTCATCACCACAATCAGTCGGCCAATTGACGGTTTCCGTTTCGATTCCACCAATTCATGCACCGTGCAGACACCGAAACTTTCGCGTCGTGGACGAGCGCAAATACTCGCCGCCATACCTTGCGACCTAACGCGGCAAGCCTACTGTCATCTACCGGGCTCTGCATATCCGTGGCATGCAGTACATCGATTCGTACACGAAAATCATGGACTCATGAAACGAATGTACGGCGATGTGCGACATATTTCGGTGCTGCGCGACGAGATACTCTACAATGAGATCGATGTAGATGATGTTGAAGATGCTGCAGAACGTTATTCGAAACAGCCGCATAGAACGCGTGCGGCCAAGTATATGCATGCGGAAGGAGAAGAATATGCGGGTAATAAAAACAAAGATGTGCTGTTAGAACCACATTTTCGGCCGGTTTCTACAACGACGACGACAACGACGGCAATACCGGAAGTGGGGAAAGAAGCGAACATACAGGGGTCTAGTGAAAAGGTGGAAGCCAAGATGGATGAGGAGCAGCCTTTGAAACCTACGCATCGACGAAGAACAAATATGAGCTTCAATGGGGGCGGGCATAGACGGCGCATTAATGTCTATGTTAATCGTAATAGACCAATACATTCCTCTCTACGACGACGCACAACTAAGATCACCACCACGACAACGACTACGGAGGAACCGAAATTGTCGGGTGAAAACACTAGCGCAACTAGTGAAACGGTGCTGCATGAAGAAACCATACTCGAAATACCCGAAGACGATGGTAATCTCGCCTCGAATAGCGTTTACGAGATACCCACCTCACCGGCCATGACGCTGCACATGGGTGACAATATACAAATAATTGAATCGCCAAAACTCGGGCACCACACCCACAACTGCATTAGGACCTGCACACAATGAAGCGCCCGACTCACCGGCGCCCGTCGCACCCACACCTCTACAACAAAATCCAGCATACCATACGGAACAACAACGGCCTGCACAGCAACAGGTAACGCATAATCTCAAATTGCAATAAGTGAATGGACTACAGCCAATATTTGTTGAGGGCGATGGAAAAGAAAGTGCGACATTAAAATCAAAACCGGCCAATGAAAGTGAACGTACTCAAAGTGCCACAACGCTCGCTCCCAAGCTAGACAGCAGTACATCAGCTCAGCAGTCGAACACAGCCGCCGCTGATGATGCAGACATCACAACGGACGCCGATAATGGGACAACGCAATCAAACGGCGGCGGCGCAACTAGCGCAGACATGAACGCGCCGACAGCTCCAACAGCTGCAACTGCAGTGGCCACAGACCCATTCGCGGCATTAGCAGTACACCTTAGCAACCAACAGCACGCTTTTTATGAAAATAAAGCCGATTTGCCACCCATTACAGTGTTGAGCGAGCAAGCGGTTGTGCCAACAACAGCCGCCACGAAATTCACCTCAACACAGTCAGAGTTATCTGCGGCAGCTAAACCTACAATAGCGTCAAGCACTGCAACAACCACCGACGCGAAGGAGGAGCAAGCTCATGCTGAACAGATTGCTGGCGAGAAATTTCAAAGACCACAATCGGCGCCGCCACAGACAACACCGTCCGCGGCTGCTGCTGCTGCTGCTGCGTCTACAAAACCGGTGCTGCGCGACGGCCAGTTATATCAAGATGCGCTTAAACAGGAAGTGAAGATCGGTCCCAATATGCGTGGCATGTAAGTGGTAGAGAATAAGAGATTGCATTAGCAAGGAAATTAAACAAGCTTAAGCTTTACAATCACATCTTGATTCCTTTCTCCCTTTTTTTCTCTTTCCAGCAACGCCTGTCCCGTTAAGGAGGAGGTGGTTGCACCATTTTGGGCAAACAATACCCGCGGCGAAGTGCTGCCCTGCTCAATGTCTATCCTTTCGAGCAGTACGTGCACTGGGAGAAGTGCACACAGGAAAATCGTCAGATGTACTGTCGTGACGGTTGCCGCTGCGAACAGCAATATCGCCTACATCGTTTACTCGCCTACGATCCGCACAACGAATGCCGTGGCATTTTCTCCGATTGGTTTCGTTTCCCGTCTTGTTGCATTTGCAAATGCTATGGGATGCCAATGGAGTTTCGAGCCACATCACGTAGCCCTTGTTCCGAGCGTATGGATGATTTTGAGACGGTAGTGGAAGAAACGGATTTTGATGATGATGGCGCTGTGAGTGACAAAGAGCTCGTGGAATCGGCAGAGGAGCAGCGATCACGGCATCCTATAGATGTTGCAGAGCAACTAGTACGACCGGCGATCTACGAACATGCTACTGAAGACTGGTATCGACCTAAAGAGGAATTTGATATTTACGAAGGTTAATAATGTGATGATGTGATAAAGGTGCTTAGTTTATAGTGGGCCACAAAGCTCCGAAGATTTCGCAGCTTAACTGGCAAAGTGAGCCCTTTTTCGGGGAAGATAGAAGTCCTGGTGCTAAATTGTAAGCGTCCTTCTAAAGATTCAAACTCGGCAGTGAGGTTGATAACTACGTGCATATGTAGTAGTGGGCAAGTCGCCAACGCGTTAAATCAATTGTAAATATAGTTTTCAGATATAACACTAACGATATTTAAACCTTTTTACCACGAGCGAATGTACCTTGAATACTTAAAGGCGAAGTGCTCACATACAAACATACACATATATGTATGTTTGTTTGTTGTATGGCATATGCCCACTTTGCTTGAGTTTATGTATATGTAATTTGTATATAACAAGTAGATATATAAATATATTATAGGACACATCATTTTTATATATACTTACACGAGATAGAATAAAGCTGTATAGCTATAATTTTTATGATAAAAATATGATTAATTTTATATATTATTATAAATTCTAAATACATATATCGTGGGGTGACAGGTAAAACTCATTAAGTACACTAACAAAGAATTTGAGATATTAAGGTTTTAAACACTTTTTAACGTCAAAATTCAACCAGACGCTCTAATATCTTCAAATTTTCATGGCGTTAAATCTAGAGAGGTGACAATACGGCTGCAAGCTTATTTTTTTAAGAACTCAGCCATAATCTTCGTTATTAACAAACCTGTATTTAGTGACTTTTTCCTGTCCAAAAATTTGTTATAGCTTTGTAAAAAATTAAAAAATAAACAACTTTAGCATTCAGAATTCCCTTTATTAATGTAAATACATGTGCACAATTTTAATTTTCATCTGATTCGTTATCGCTTCTTTCGAATAAAGGCAAAGATTCCCTTCCGGTAAATGTTGTTGATGGCAAGTTCTTATACCATGGCACCATTTCCTCTGGTATTTGTCCGGCATTGCAAAGTTTTATAAGATCTGCTTTTTTTGCTGCAGATATCGGAAGCATCGCTTCATACGCAGGGCTCAGATTAGCAGAACGCGTTCGAGGTCGACCTCTCCCTGCACTGATATTTATTTCTTTGTAGTCACTAGTGTAATCATATCTGTAATATATGGTGTCAGGTTTGGACTTTTCCACTTTTATGCATTTAATTTTCAGCCAAGAAACTTTTACGCCCTCTTTATCCTTGTTACGGTTTTTTATTGTTGCTAATGCCAATTCGTGTAAATTGTAAAAATCGTTATACGTAAGCATATGTACTTGATACTTATTTGTTCGCTTTCTTCTAGCAGATTTGAAAATTTCAGCCCAATCATTCATGCAAAATGCAGTTTTATGCCGTTTAGCGACCTCTATTGCTGAATGCATAGAGTCACACTCCATATATGTATGTCCTGATTCTAGAAACTTAAGTTCAATTTTTACTAAATTACTGGCAACATGTAAGACGTGTAGTAATACTGCAGCTACTTGCTGATTTCGATTTTGGCTGCCACAAGTATCGCAAAATAAAGATATTTCCTTTACCGTGGCAGGCAGACTTAGAAGAAACTTATACAAGATTGAGCCTATTTCGTTGCTTCCACGTTTGCCATGGAGTTCGTTCCACGTGAAGCAATGCGCTTCTTCCCCATCTCCAACATAAATAGTTAAATTATACACGCATATTTTTCGCGAGTAATAAAATAATGAAACATCTGAGCTGGGAATATGGAGAACTCTTTGCAAATCAAAGGTGCAAGTAAGAAATGAAGGATCCTCCTTACATCTTTGTTTATCAAAGCATTTTGCTTCATTGCATTCGCCTTTTCTAATTAAATGCAAGCAATATTCGGTTTCAAGTTCCTTTTTTGTTTCAATAGTAGTCGCCTTCTCATACTTATAGTACAAAGCACAAAGATCCTTTTTGGGTTTAAAAAATGAGTAATTATAATTGTCGCAAAATATCCGTCTATATGTTTTTTCGTTAACTGGAGAGCAAATCATATTTTCTGTGCAAAAATCGTTTTTATATAAGTCATGCATTTTTGAAATAGTTAAATTTGAATCTAGATATAATTTTTTGGTAGACTGTCTTGAATAATGGGATTCCATTACAGGAAAACTCTCAATATGTTTTTTTACAAGGGCAATATCGTTTTCGCTGGTTTTATTACCAGGAGCTTTGTGACCTCTTCTATCGCCGTTATCATAACACCCACTTCTATTACGGCCTCTGAAGGCTGTGTTTATTGGTCCGTTGGAAATACACAATGTCTTCTCGAAAAATTTTGCACATACACGTCTTCTGCCCTTATCGGTTTCTAAATAATATGACTTAGATACGGAACGGGCTCGCTTAGATACTTTTCGCCGTTTCGGCCCTTTCATAGTAACATATTTGAGAATAAAGTCCTTTTGTCGATTATAATTAGCAAGCCCCCAGTACGATTTACAAATATCTAATCTGTCTTTATCTGAGAAGTTGCTATTGCATTTAAAGGCGCAATTTGAGCAATTAACTTCCCTTGGTACTTTAGCGAGACATTGTTTGTATTTATTTTTATAGGGTAGACATTTGGACCGTCGTGACTTAACAATATTTACCTTCCAGGCGCGTTTGTTGCTTTTTTTTCGCCTAGTTAAGTTATGGGCACTACTAACCTCATAATCCGAAAATTCAGATCCGCTACTTGATGGTGAATAGCTCGTGTCAGAGTATAGACTGAAGGTTTCATCACTTTCGCATTCATATGGCACAAGCTGAACAGTCTTATCCATTTTCTGTTGAAATTTGTATGCATTCAATATTATCTTTTTAATTACACAGCACCACAAAAAAAAAGTGTCGGGGTGGGGGATCAGACCACCCTTTCCCTATGTACTTTGATGCGCTGACCACGCATCTGGTGTCCGTTTTGATCCAGCACGTCTGGATTTTTTTCTAACCTCAAAAACCATGTCAAATATTTAGGGGTATAGGAATATTTGACATGTTTTTGTAGGTTAGAAAGAAATCCAGACGTGCTAGACCAAAACGGACACTGGATTCGTGTTCAGCGCGTCAAAATACATAGGGTAGGGGTGGTCTGATCCCCCACCCCCGACACTTTTTTTTTGTTTGTGGGGCTGTGTTATTAAACCAAGTTCTATTTTGTGAGCAGTTACTTACCTATTAATTGCTCTTTCCGATTTTTACTTAATTAGGGATGAACCTTGTCAATGTTTAATTTTGCAAATATTTCCTTTATAGCTTATTCCGGAAGTATAAGAATATTGCGGTCACCAATTATTCCATTGAAGGTTGAAATTGCTTTCATTGATTTAGCTTTTAAATTTTTTAGCAAGAAAAAATTGTCTGTCAAATGTCACCAACTACAATGAAAAGCCAATATCGATGGCAAGAAAAATTCATTAAATACGGTAATGAGTTTTACCTGGCCAAGTTTTATACAAATTTTTAGATAATGATATTTTAATTTTTGCAAAGGCCGCCTGCTCTAAGTTGGGCAAATATTAAATCATTTTTCAAAAAGGGCAGTGAAAAATAATGTGATTTATGCAAAAAACGGGGTTTTTCCAAAAACTGTACTTAATGAGTTTTACCTGTCACCCCACGATATGTACTTTAAATATACATAGATATGTACATATCGTCCCCTCAATATAACAATAGCGTATGTGCCCATACGCCATTATTTTTTTATTGCATATTTAGAATCTCCATCATTGATTCTATGTCTGGTCAAAATTTCGTCAAATTCTACTTCCACAAAGTGGGTCAAAATGTCATTGGAAAAAATGGTGTATAATTTCTTGTTCAAAAATTTCCTTCAAACAAAAAAAAAAAACAAAAACTTTAAACTCGATTTTCTCAAAACCCAAAAAAAATTATACGCTATTGTTATATTGAGGGGACGATATTATATATTCTATGTAATTAGCTATATAAATAATAAAAAAAATATATACAAAAAAATATCGATTTGAGGTCATAATAAATAAATAAAAATAACGATTGTGATTTTGAATATCTTCGCAGGATACTTTTAGTGTCGAATCTAGGACTTTACTACGGGGAGGGGTTTTAGATTCTTAATCTTATCACCTATTTGACTTTAAGATAGTTATCAAAACCTATTAAGAAGTATCTTTCGCCAGCAGGTATAGCTTGTTCTTACCTTTATGGCCAAGGATATGATGGTGCTTCAGCGATTAGTGGTGAATTCCATGGTACCCAAGTGTACATATGATTGGATTTTCCTCTTGCCATTTATGTGCACTGTGCTCCAAGATATGAACACAGAAATCGAGTAAGAGATGTCTAGAGACACTTGAGATATGAAGGGAACACTTCTCATCGCTTTTTAATGGCGACTCAGGTGGCGCGTTTGATGAAGAAGAATCCGTACCAATTCCTCTACTCTACTCTACCGTTCCTCTACTTGACCAAGGCTATGTGAGAACAGCAATAAGGCGGCTTAAGATAAACAACAAGGCCCGCGGAATCCTCGGTATACCAGCTGAGCTGTTTAAAGCCGGCGCCGAAGATGTGGTCTGACGCATGTGCCAGCTAATAAGCAGAAATTGGTCTCAGTGTACTTTTGTCCTATCTACAAGAAGGCAGATAGCACCGTTAGCGCCAATTATCGCGGAATAAGCCTGTGTGAAAGACTGAAGCCCTTGGCGAATCAACTGATTAGATCTTGTCAGTGCGGCTGCAAACCAAACTGGTTTTAGAAAAGGCGATTCGCTGTCGTGCGACTTTTTCAATCTGGCAATCGGAAATACTGCGGCACCATATACAGCTGTAGAACTATACCGCTGGCGTATGCGGATGATATTGACATCGTTTGCCTGAGACCCGGGTATTTCAACGCATACACATAAATACCACCAACAACGTCAGCCTGAAGATAAAGCGAAGAATAGCTCTTGCCAAGAGGTGCTAAATACTTTGGGCTCTATACGCATTTGAAAAGCAGAGCCTTCACACCACGAACAAAAATTACGCTCTACAAATCTCTTAACACGCCCGTCCTTTTATATGGCGCATAAACATGTACGATGTCGAACAAAGATGAGAAGTCTGTGGGGGCTTTCGATAGAACTATTCTACGCAAGATCTATGGCCCTGTTTGCGTGGAATTACCAAAAAACAAAGAAAAACGATCAACTTGATGCTTCGTACTTTGATGGACACCCAAGTGGCTTTATGGGTACTTCAATGCTGCTAGTTATCAGCTACTGCTAACTAAAGGGTTTTGTGCCGCGGCGAAGTCAATCAGCCTCTCTCCCGCTGCATGCCCTATTTGCCCGCGAAGCTCTGTTCTAACAGCCTGGCCAGGCAGCGCTCATTTGCTTCTAGCAGACAGCCATTGTTAAGTGGGCGGAGGTCGTCAGCGTTTTTACAAATAGCGATCCACCCTCGGCAGTCAATGACAATCCTTCGACCATGAGAAAACTTCTCACAGAAACCATTTGCGGGTAGTGTCGATGAATTCGGCGTAGTCCGATTGTAGGCAACTCTTAAATCGAAAAAAAAATTTGCAATGACCTATGTGTGGATGTCTTCATTTCTGAATCGTATTAAACCTGATGACAGTGTTTTATGCCATTTTTCTTGCATAAAAATGCATAGGAAGAAAGTTTAGTAGCTCATTGAGCGCTCTGGTTGCAGCCGTCTTCGTTGCTTCTGATTTTAGTAGAGCTTTAGCCTTTTACCTTTTTCTCAACAAACTACTTATTCGTAAAAATAATTGATCTTCCCACAGCAATGTATATCCAGCGACAGTCTTCAGCTTTAGTAGGAGTATAAAACCGCTGTTGCAACCCGTTTCATTGCTGTTATGTAGGTGCCCAATTTTATTTCCTCTTTATTTAAGGCCTACTACTAGATTGTCAGAGGTTTTAGGCAAGAATCTGATTAGACCGCGCCAAACATCTCCCTTTTCAGTCAACAATGTAAATGTGGTCTGAAAATGGGTTTCCCCCGGATACATGCCAGTTGTTTTTGTTGTTGTAGCGGCACTACCAAGTCTTACTTAAAGCGGCTAATCCATCAATCGTTGTCGTCAAGCTCAACTAAATAACGGTAGGCCCAGGAAACGCGCTGCTTCGACGTGGTCGGACTAAATGGTGAAGGGTGTTAGCTTGGTGGATTCGAGGGAGACAGTGAAAAGTTTTTGGTGATGTGTAGAGAACAATCACAAGTCCGGAATTTGTTGGGTATGTCGTGGTCGAGTCTAGATAAGTAGGAGTTAAGCCTGGCACAGTAACTGTTCGAAAGTTGCGCACGAGCTAAAGTTTATCGTTACTAACCAACTACACCATTCGTGGGTTGGGAGGGTGGTATGACACTCTTTATGGACGTTGTTTATGGCTTTTCGGTACACTTTCAGGTCTAGTGGTTGATTTATATATGTCTAGATCTTGTCAGTGATTTAATAGAAATGCCTTCCGACGTAGCTCCATAGGAGACCCCGCTTCTAAAAATTTTCTGTTCGGAGGCTCCTTGTGATAGCAGCCGAGCAGTAACTCAGGCAATATCAAAAGTTATCTCGTTGCTGTCCTGAGTGCATTGCTCTGACAACAACATTTCATTGCTTTGTGCCAAGTGCGTGCGATTTGAAAACTTTCTTACGGCTCAGTACCTTATTGACAATTGCGGTTGTGTGCGCAGGGAAGTACAATAACCTGTCACGGGTAACCCCGGACTAATCACCGTCGGAATTCTTATTTGGCGCCGTCCCTGTCGGAATTGGTATGATGCCCGATTCCAGCTCAACCTCCTTGGATCAGATGATGAAAGAGTCGCCGTTTATTTCATGGGGGATAGGATTAGGCTCCACGCCAATATCGAGCAGCATGTGAGAGATCAAAGAAACTCTCTCCGGTGGCTGAGTTAGCTTGATGTAGACGTTAAACAGTAGGAACCCCATGTTGAGTTCTCCTTGGTTTCAAGGTATGATCCCGAGACCGACGACTATCGATCACTCAAGTATTTCGACAGCCACCGTTTTAATTCCTGTAGGAGAGGGAATGCCACTTTGTCTTCCAGCATCGAGGAATGCCGAACGGTGTCAAACGCCTTTGATAAGTCTAGCGCTTAAGATAGCGAGTTACCGGAGAGTGATAAAGATGTAAAGTGCCGTGGTGGTCCTGGGCATTTTATTGAAGACATGGTAAATCTCCACTGGTGTCAGGCGACATGTATAGAATGGGTCTCACGAGTCTGCACTCCTGGGGAGAGGACAGTAATAGGACGATAAGACTCCCATTTGTTGCCTGGTTTGAGAAGTACGAACACCCTCACCGATTTCCACAAATCAGGAATTACGAGTTTTGTCATTGGCAGGCTGAGGACCTTGTTGAGATATTATATTCCCATCGGACCCATCTTTTCAGCATTAACAACTACATATACCGTCGGGTTCATTGGCTTTCGAAGCTTGTACAGCATTCTGAACTTCAACGATGCTGAAAGTAAGACGCGTCTTTTGGTAGTTTGTGCTGCCTTCTGATCACTTGACGTTTGGCCTTAACCACCGAAGGATGCAGTGTAAATTATCGGTTGAAGTACAGGGTGATTCAATCAATAAACCACATTGAAATTTTTCTTAAGTTTTCTTTCTTTATTTGAGTCCTGGGCTTATTGACGTACTTTTCAGGTACTCCCAGAAAAATAAGTCCAGTGGTGTCAAATCGCAAGATCTCGGCGGCCATTAGACCTCGTTGCTTCGTGAGATAATGTGTCCTGGGGACTCCATTCGCAATGGGATCATTGTTTCATGCTCTGTGTGGCAGGTGGCACTGTCCTTTTGAAACCAGATACATATTTTCCAAGTCCATGTCATCCAAATCAAGCCATAAAAAGTTGCTTATCATGTCACGATAACGTTCACCGTTCGCCGTAACGGTGTTACCAGGATTATTTTCGAGGATATACGGTCCGATGACTCCGCCAGCACAAAAAAAAAAAAAAAACAGTTACTCGTTTTGGGTGAAGAGTTTTTGATGTTGAAACATCTTAGCTCTCGGTATGGCTAAAATTTTCGTAACCCAGCAGAAAATCTGTTATTGCTTCTTCAAATAAAAATATGGATTAGCTCAGGGCTATTTCGGTACTAGTTTAGCATTACTTCCGGATTATTTTGGACCGTTTCGGGATCTGTTGAGAACTATATATATCAAGACCATTTCGGGACTTCATCGGGATCATTTCGGAGCCGTGTCAGGACAGATTCAGGACCATTTCGGGATTAGTTAGCGACTATTTTAGGATCATTCTGTGACTTGTTCAGGACCATTTCGGAGCTATTTCAGGTCTATTTCGAGACTAGTTCAGGACTATTTCAGGCCCATTTTCAAACTTTGGTCTTGACATAGCTACAATTAAAAAGTATGCAAAGTTATTTTGCAAAAAATATTTATTTATTATTTTATTTTATATGTAAAATAATTGTGTAGATATAATATAATATTAATAACTTTTTCATTGTCTCTTTCATGCGTTTGTAGAATTCTACTACTTTTCACATTATTAAAAAAAACACACACACAATTGACATAATTTTCGCAATAACGTACAACAGTTATAAACTTTCGTCATTTAACTTGTGTATGTGTGTGTTCGCAAATACATACATAAATATGTTGTATACTAGGTACATATGTGTACAGTATATTTTATATACATTATAATTGTATTTAATACATTGTTAAAGTACATTTTCATAAGTAGTACAATATGTATGTATGTATTTTAGCTTTATATATTTTATGATTTTTTTACTTCTGTTTATAAATCAATGAATCTTTAAACGTATGCTACTTTTGAAATGTACAATACTATAGTGCTTATAAATTGTTTGATTTTCTACATTAAATATTTTTGCATGTATAAGTATTATGTGTAGAATTTTTTTAAGTAAGTAGTGTAGTGTGTTAATTTATTAAATTCTTTGTTAACTTTTTTAAGGCAACATGTTTTTCGAAAACTTTATTATCGTATCACTAAATAAAAAGGAGTAAATACGAACGTATTTCTCATGAAAGTTTTTTTTTTATAAAACTATGATTTTTGCTTGCTTATACGCCAACGATTGGCTTAGTGCAAAAAAAATAATTATTTTTAAGCAAAAAATTTATTTTTAAGCTAAAAATTATTTTTAAGCAAAAAATTACAATTGAAAACAAATTTCGTAAAAACAAAATTTACTCACTTTTCGTGTTAAAACTATAAAAAATACTTTAAAATAAATAAAAAAAAATTTGCTCGTCAGTGGGAATTGCATGTCTCATACAATTTACACCGTAGATTTGTAAGGCTAGTGTTAATCGTATGTGCGTAAAGAATAACAAGTAATGTTTAGCAAAAAAACCGACTTCAACTCTCATATAAAAAAAAAATATATATATATATATCTCATGATCCACTGATCGGATCTTAACCAGATTAGTATGGGACCACCTCTGAGACACTACCTTTCCGATGCAAAAATGTATCGAAATCGGTTGACGTGGTCCAAAGTTATGCGGTAACATACATAAAAAAAAATCCGACGAACTGATAACCTCCTCCTTTTTTGGAAGTTGGTTAAAAATAAAGAAGTAATTTTTAACGAAGCTTCTTAAAAAAACATACAAACTTAGCGCATTAAATATTAAAATATTGATTTAATTTAATTTAATTTTCTTAAGTTTTCAATACAAATTTAAAAAAAATCATTTGTCAGAAATATCTAAATACAAACATAATTACTATCATTTTTCAATACAAAGATGTAGTAGCCTACCAATAACCCATTAGAAACAAAGAAAAGGATTTACATATATGTATAAATTTGTATAAAAAATACGATGCGCCCGACGCATGTATACGAAAATAAACTCTTTTTAGAGCACTATGCTGACCACAAGTCTTCAATTTTAATCACAACCTCCACTTTTTTGTGCATAATTTCTGTAATTTTTTTTATTATTCTCGGCAATTTTGGCTCATTGAACCGCACATTCAGCACATTTTATTAAAAGAAGCTACGGTGAGGGTTACTTTTCCATTATTTCTACCATTTCTGGCTGTGTTGCTTTCAATTCAACAAATTTGTCTGCCAAAGTGCGCTCAGCTATTCTGAAGGAGGCGACTAAGTGCTTCTTCTAATTTCAGCTAAATCAAGTCGCTTACTAGAAATGGCTCGATGTCCGAAAAATAGGTGTGTAGAACTTTTGCCATCTAAGCCGCAAAAACGATAAGCGAACAGGTTAATGCTGGCAAAGAACGCTACAACAACAACAACGCTAATGAAGAACCACGAAATTATTTGCTGTATTTTCATACGAATTTCCATGACCCTTGTCAATTTCGGTTCAAAACATTCGCTCACCAAACACAAGACTTAGCAGATAATCACTCTAGGAGTTCATATAAAACTCTACATTTTTGTTCTGCTTATCGCTACGGTATCAAGTTAAATACAAAGGCTGGCTGTATGTTATGTATGACAGGTTGCTTAATAATTAAATGGTAGAAAAAAATTCAAATATGTATTTAGCTATATGTATATCTGCTTTGTTTCTAATGGGTTGGCAGGGTACTGTATGTGCATATCGTCCCCTCAATATAACAATAGCGTATGTGCTCATACGCCATTATTTTTTTATTGCATATTTAGAATCTCCATCATTGATTCTATGTCTGGTCAAAATTTCGTCAAATTCTACTTCCACAAAGTGGGTCAAAAAGTCATTGGAAAAAATTGTGTATAATTTCTTGTTCAAAAATTTCCTTCAATAAGTGTATAAGCTCATATGCGCTATTTTACTTGAAATTGCCACTGCAAAGTTGTTAAAAGAATAATAGTGTATGCGCATTATACTCCATTTTAGCCTGTAGAAATAAATACAATTTATCAAAACTTTAACTCATAAAATAGCTTATAATAATATACACTATTGTTTGAGAAATAGTTTTATTCCGACCATTTCTATACCCCACGTAAGCTGTTTTATTTTCAATACAAATTCGAAAGTTTTATCAGAAATTTACAGGAGTAGTAGCCTATGCGATTTTTACGTTGTTTTGACTACATGAATGCCAAGGAAATATTGTAGTCATTTGAAATTTCAGCTTGCAAATTCATTTCGCAGAGAAAGTTTGTTCATTAAAAATATGGATTTTAAACATCTGAGTGAGTATCGTCTATTATATAATGTAAGTGAAGTAAGTAAGGTAAATATCAACAGGCTGTGACACGAAACCACCAGTCGTTGTGGAAATTGCTCCAAAGACTGATGAGTTTGATTTCGCTGTGGGATTGCCGGACATAGAGATACCTCAAACAGATGATGAGAATGGTACAGACTTCTCTGCAGGATCGTCGGACGAGTATGTCCCCGATTCGGATGATGATGCACTGGCTTTGGCAGATGAATTAGATAATTCAGTGATAAAGACAGCAGATGTAGTTTTAAAAGAAATCCCAGACTGTGGTGATACTTATATCAATAACAAGAATGAAAATGGTAGA
>NW_023458560.1:57951032-57955480 GCF_013731165.1 Rhagoletis pomonella
AATTCTAACTGCAAATCCAATACCATTTCCACAACATACTGATCAGCGCTTTTATTTCTTCGTAGCATTGGCTGATTTGTTTTTTCTAAAGGGAAACCTATGGCAGGACTATTACCTTAGAATTAAATTCGTGCTCCTTGTACGAGCTCCGATGATGTTTAGGACCGTTTTCTGAAGTAGCCTTTAACTTTAACGTTGATGAACTATATTTTTGTAAAAAATTATAGAAAAGAAATTAGAATAAACAACTTTGCATATATTGCGAAAAATTCTATGTGCCAATACTTATGTTCGTCACTGTATGTATATTTGTTCATGGTACATATTTGTCATAGAATTTTGATCACGAGCTACGCGTGATCGATCTATTATTATATGTATATATTAAGCGAGTTGAATTTGTCTGCCGTGATCAGCGAGCCTTTCAAGGAGCTTTAAATTGTAAATGAGTGATTACCTATTATGGAAAAAAAATATATTACATATATATTTATGCATATTCGATTATTTAGGTTACGTTTGTTGACTGTAAATCAATTTTCAAATACATATGTATATACATACATATTTGTTATCAGCATCAAAAATTCACTTGTACAGTGCAGTAGACAGAAATTGCTCTATTTAAATTTTGATTAATATTTATTATTAGATGATTTGCAAAATCTGATCACGTTTTTTAAAGTGGGTGCAAATTTAAATTGAGCAGAAGCGACAAGTATGTACTGTGAAGAACAGTTGTACATCATACATAGATACAGTTCTCTTAAGTCAACTGAATAAATCCAGTGAACACAACAAAAGTTTTGTTTAACTTTTTAAACTAAACTTTTTTATCAGATTATGTACGAAAAATATACCATATATGTAGTAGTTTATGTGTGTATTAGGCTGGGTAGATTTTGTGTGTGTGTTTCCCCCCAAAAATTATAAAAATTCTTAAAATTTTTTCAAAAATTTCAACCTTTTTAATCAGAATTTTTAGAAAAAATTTTGGTATGCAGTTTTGTAGCCCGTTTAGTTCTAGTCTAATAGAGTGCAACGTTCAAGCTACTAAAAAATCCCGTTGATTTTTGGAAATTTGTTTGCTGCCAGTGTCCTCCATATAAAAGAAAATTGTCGAACACACTTTGTATGGAAAAAAACGTGAAACACCTTCAGCCAAAAAAATTCTCAAAAATCAACGGGATTTTTAACCAACTTGTAACTTAGACTAAAATTAAATGGGCTACGAAACTGCATACCAAAATTTTGGTGCAAATTAGCAGATTTTTTATGATTTTTGTACAAAGTTGGTGTTTATTATATAATCAGCTAGACTCTTTAAAAAAAAAATAATAAGCATAAAATAAACAAAAGACAAATAGCCAAAACTGATCAAAATATCGCACTCCTATTATTTTGTGGACAACTGTATATACATAATTGATTGAAGAGAAATTTTTATCAAAAAAATAAATCAGATATGCATCTATTTTTTTTCGACATAACTAGCAAATATTACTCGGTCGGCACGTAATAAATACCAAATTGGCGGCGAGACTTACCGGTACTGATTTATGACAACAATATGATGAATATCGTTCAGATTACAACAAAAATTTAAAGAAACCAAAAATGTTGAACGAAAATTCCTTTTAACTTCCTTTAATTGCAATTTGCATGCTAGTTCAGTGCGGCCATATTCGTTTTCATATATACAATTTTTGCAGGGTGTTGGAAAATAATTTTTTCGTATTACAGGTACCGAATTTGCAAAATTTTCAAACAAGGCCAATATGAAAAAATGTTTGTATTTGGAATTAGCGACCTAAATAAATCCCAGAAATTTAAATGCTCTACTTTACATCTACTGACTGTAGATCAGTGCAATTATCAACAGAACCATTAAAATTTTGTTGAAAAAATATAAGTTTGAGGGTAACCATATGTATATTAAGAGGCTGCCAGAATTGATATTCGACCATGTGCTATGCGTTAAAAGATTCATTCTCTAATAAAAAAAAAACACCAAACCTTTTTGCTGAACCCTGAATTTTTACCAAGAATCCGTCTTATTCGACCAGTGTACTGTGTGTCACTCAATGCGCGGGCTCTTGTAATTAAAATTAAATATAAATTTTTTTACAGGCACACTTAAATATGTATAAACATATCGCACACGATCTTCCAAAGCGACACAACTCAAAATTTGGCATTTTTGAAATTATGCGCTAAAAATGTACACAGAGCCTTTATTTATGTGTTGGTGTTGGTTGATTTTTCCGACAGGGTGTTAAGATGATTTATTTTGAAACGAATTTCCGCCATCCCTTGTCAAGCTTGGTTTGCAGACAAACCGGTTTCGGCGTTGTGCCATCTTCAGTGTCATTTTTCGTTCTGACGAAAATTCGTTCCAAAATAAATCGCCTGTATTTATCTTCAAGCAAGAGCTGGATCAACGTTTTGTTATAATTTGTTGAAAACAAAAAAAAACGAAATAGTTTTTCGCATTTTCTGACGAGCGTGTTATTTTGAGTTGTGTCACTTGAGTTGAAGATGGTATGCGATATGCGTTTATACGTATGTAGATATTAAATTACCAGGGACGTCACACATCGTATGATCCATTTATAAAATCACACAAATAAAATACTTAAAAAATTTTAACAACTATAATAAAATAATTTACCGCAAAAAAATCAGTTAATCTATCAAGTATCAAATACACGAGCGACATTTGTTTGTTTGCTGTCTAAATAGCATTTGTGGTGAGCGCCTCGTAAATACATTTATTATTACAACAAAGGCAGTAAATAAATAAAAAAAAAAAAAGTTATATGTTTGCTGCAGCTCACTTTACATATGCGCACTTACTAAGCAAATATTTTTTAAATCGCATTTTCATTAACTACATACATACATACATACATACATATGTTTTTACTTGCACGCAATGCATAAATACTTATTTTTAAATATATACTTTTAAATTTATTGTTGTCTTGAAAATTTCACAATTGCAAGCGTGAATTGATTAAGCATTTCTCAATATATACTCGCTTCTTGCATATGCACGTCAATCGTCGGATCTGTATGCTGTTCTATTTCTAGAATCGGCTTGACGACGACGACGACGACGTCAACTCACTGGCCTGTGTCCAGGCAGTTTCCACACAGCTTTTAGTAAAATTAGCCGGTATTGTTTCTTAAATCTTATCGCCCAGCTTCAAGCCGGTTTGATTTGAAAAGGTTATCATTAGCCGTGGTCACCCCATCAAAACCGGTTTCAGTTAGTTTTCATGCGATTTGTTTTGATCACAGTTTTGTGTGCTTTTTTCGCCCAGTAACAGCTATACGACTCATAAACGGGGCACGTCACTGTGTATTATTTATTTTTATTTATTTTTTTCATTATGGAGTACAAGAGCTTATTTCTGTGTATTTGTTTTGACTGCGAGCATGGTGGAATTATTCCACCATGACTGCGAGATTTTTTTATTGCCAAGTTTTATGTATTTGACGCTGCTGAATGGATTTTTTTTTAGAAGGCTGGCTGGAGTTAATTTGCTTCTCAGGCGGGTTTTTGTTACACCTTTGGACGATAAGAAGTCAGATTTACAGTTTTTAGTCAGAAATTACTGCAAAAGATGTTATTGAAGATATTTGTAAATGTGTTTACGGGAACGACTTCTGACTAAATCTGGCGGGTAAAAGAACGGATAGAATTACTTGATGGACAGACATCCCGAACTGTGTCTTTGTTACAAACGACTTTCAGAATTAGAATCCCGATGAAACAAGCTTGTTCTGAAGGTTTCCAAACGTTTTGCAACCGAAAAAAAACTTTATTAACCAAAACTGAAGCGGGAGCTTTAATTAATTTATTTTTACAAATTTTCGCTTACATTTTTGCTAAGAGTTTGGCCGAGCTACTATGGTTTTTCATGAGAAGCTTTTTCAACGCCGAAATACACCGTTGCCATTGCCTGCCGAGTGGTGACTGCTGTTAGAAACTAATTTAGACGTTGCCCGGCCATGGATCGATCCCAGGTCCTACGGATTGGTAGTATGCACTTCTAACAAATAAGCCTCAGCGGCCTGAACTTTAATTACCGGTAGCGATTATACACTAAAAAGAATTTACCTAAAAAATAAATTATATGCTGCCAGGAAGCCACCAAAATCGACAAATTTTATGGCGCATTTACATGGTATGAAACCATATGAACTGTTGATACGCTAAAATAGAGGGACTACATGTTCTAATGAGGAATTCAATGATATCGAGTGGGATGCATATAATAAATTTTTTCATATGAAAAGTTATGAAGAGATACTGTAAACATACTGTTGTGATACTGTTAAGCATATGAAATTATAGCAAGTTGAATTTTCATACATCTTCCCATAAAAAGTTTAACAGATGCAGAGATACCAAGGGGGGTTTTTCCCATTTTGATGCCTTT
>NW_023458560.1:57955580-57961438 GCF_013731165.1 Rhagoletis pomonella
TAAATTTTTACTTAAAAAACAAACAGTATTAATCCAAAATGCCCTAACAGATACTAAGAAAGTCAGAAAGACTTATAGAACTTCGAAGTCAACGCTAGTAATACGCGGTAACACGAAGAAAAAATGAAAACACATATTTTTAATAATTTTCCTGAAAAAAATGCAAATTCAATGCAAATGCAATTCTAACTGCAAATCCAATACCATTTCCACAACATACTGATCAGCGCTTTTATTTCTTCGTAGCATTGGCTGATTTGTTTTTTCTAAAGGGAAACCTATGGCAGGACTATTACCTTAGAATTAAATTCGTGCTCCTTGTACGAGCTCCGATGATGTTTAGGACCGTTTTCTGAAGTAGCCTTTAACTTTAACGTTGATGAACTATATTTTTGTAAAAAATTATAGAAAAGAAATTAGAATAAACAACTTTGCATATATTGCGAAAAATTCTATGTGCCAATACTTATGTTCGTCACTGTATGTATATTTGTTCATGGTACATATTTGTCATAGAATTTTGATCACGAGCTACGCGTGATCGATCTATTATTATATGTATATATTAAGCGAGTTGAATTTGTCTGCCGTGATCAGCGAGCCTTTCAAGGAGCTTTAAATTGTAAATGAGTGATTACCTATTATGGAAAAAAAATATATTACATATATATTTATGCATATTCGATTATTTAGGTTACGTTTGTTGACTGTAAATCAATTTTCAAATACATATGTATATACATACATATTTGTTATCAGCATCAAAAATTCACTTGTACAGTGCAGTAGACAGAAATTGCTCTATTTAAATTTTGATTAATATTTATTATTAGATGATTTGCAAAATCTGATCACGTTTTTTAAAGTGGGTGCAAATTTAAATTGAGCAGAAGCGACAAGTATGTACTGTGAAGAACAGTTGTACATCATACATAGATACAGTTCTCTTAAGTCAACTGAATAAATCCAGTGAACACAACAAAAGTTTTGTTTAACTTTTTAAACTAAACTTTTTTATCAGATTATGTACGAAAAATATACCATATATGTAGTAGTTTATGTGTGTATTAGGCTGGGTAGATTTTGTGTGTGTGTTTCCCCCCAAAAATTATAAAAATTCTTAAAATTTTTTCAAAAATTTCAACCTTTTTAATCAGAATTTTTAGAAAAAATTTTGGTATGCAGTTTTGTAGCCCGTTTAGTTCTAGTCTAATAGAGTGCAACGTTCAAGCTACTAAAAAATCCCGTTGATTTTTGGAAATTTGTTTGCTGCCAGTGTCCTCCATATAAAAGAAAATTGTCGAACACACTTTGTATGGAAAAAAACGTGAAACACCTTCAGCCAAAAAAATTCTCAAAAATCAACGGGATTTTTAACCAACTTGTAACTTAGACTAAAATTAAATGGGCTACGAAACTGCATACCAAAATTTTGGTGCAAATTAGCAGATTTTTTATGATTTTTGTACAAAGTTGGTGTTTATTATATAATCAGCTAGACTCTTTAAAAAAAAAATAATAAGCATAAAATAAACAAAAGACAAATAGCCAAAACTGATCAAAATATCGCACTCCTATTATTTTGTGGACAACTGTATATACATAATTGATTGAAGAGAAATTTTTATCAAAAAAATAAATCAGATATGCATCTATTTTTTTTCGACATAACTAGCAAATATTACTCGGTCGGCACGTAATAAATACCAAATTGGCGGCGAGACTTACCGGTACTGATTTATGACAACAATATGATGAATATCGTTCAGATTACAACAAAAATTTAAAGAAACCAAAAATGTTGAACGAAAATTCCTTTTAACTTCCTTTAATTGCAATTTGCATGCTAGTTCAGTGCGGCCATATTCGTTTTCATATATACAATTTTTGCAGGGTGTTGGAAAATAATTTTTTCGTATTACAGGTACCGAATTTGCAAAATTTTCAAACAAGGCCAATATGAAAAAATGTTTGTATTTGGAATTAGCGACCTAAATAAATCCCAGAAATTTAAATGCTCTACTTTACATCTACTGACTGTAGATCAGTGCAATTATCAACAGAACCATTAAAATTTTGTTGAAAAAATATAAGTTTGAGGGTAACCATATGTATATTAAGAGGCTGCCAGAATTGATATTCGACCATGTGCTATGCGTTAAAAGATTCATTCTCTAATAAAAAAAAAACACCAAACCTTTTTGCTGAACCCTGAATTTTTACCAAGAATCCGTCTTATTCGACCAGTGTACTGTGTGTCACTCAATGCGCGGGCTCTTGTAATTAAAATTAAATATAAATTTTTTTACAGGCACACTTAAATATGTATAAACATATCGCACACGATCTTCCAAAGCGACACAACTCAAAATTTGGCATTTTTGAAATTATGCGCTAAAAATGTACACAGAGCCTTTATTTATGTGTTGGTGTTGGTTGATTTTTCCGACAGGGTGTTAAGATGATTTATTTTGAAACGAATTTCCGCCATCCCTTGTCAAGCTTGGTTTGCAGACAAACCGGTTTCGGCGTTGTGCCATCTTCAGTGTCATTTTTCGTTCTGACGAAAATTCGTTCCAAAATAAATCGCCTGTATTTATCTTCAAGCAAGAGCTGGATCAACGTTTTGTTATAATTTGTTGAAAACAAAAAAAAACGAAATAGTTTTTCGCATTTTCTGACGAGCGTGTTATTTTGAGTTGTGTCACTTGAGTTGAAGATGGTATGCGATATGCGTTTATACGTATGTAGATATTAAATTACCAGGGACGTCACACATCGTATGATCCATTTATAAAATCACACAAATAAAATACTTAAAAAATTTTAACAACTATAATAAAATAATTTACCGCAAAAAAATCAGTTAATCTATCAAGTATCAAATACACGAGCGACATTTGTTTGTTTGCTGTCTAAATAGCATTTGTGGTGAGCGCCTCGTAAATACATTTATTATTACAACAAAGGCAGTAAATAAATAAAAAAAAAAAAAGTTATATGTTTGCTGCAGCTCACTTTACATATGCGCACTTACTAAGCAAATATTTTTTAAATCGCATTTTCATTAACTACATACATACATACATACATACATATGTTTTTACTTGCACGCAATGCATAAATACTTATTTTTAAATATATACTTTTAAATTTATTGTTGTCTTGAAAATTTCACAATTGCAAGCGTGTATTGATTAAGCATTTTTCAATACTCGATTCATATGCAATCGTCGGATCTGTATGCTGTTGTATTTCTAGAATCGGCTTGACGACGACGACGACGACGTCAACTCACTGGCCTGTGTCCAGGCAGTTTCCACCATACAGCTTTTAGTAAAATTAGCCGGTATTGTTTCTTAAATCTTATCGCCCAGCTTCAAGCCGGTTTGATTTGAAAAGGTTATCATTAGCCGTGGTGACCCCATCAAAACCGGTTTCAATTAGTTTTCATGCGATTTGTTTTGATCACAGTTTTGTGTGCTTTTTTCGCCCAGTAACAGCTATACGACACTCATAAACGGGGCACGTCACTGTGAAATATTTATTTTTATTATTTTTTTTTTCATTATGGAGTACAAGAGCTTATTTCTGTGTATTTGTTTTGACTGCGAATTTTTTTATTGCCAAGTTTTATGTATTTGACGCTGCTGAATGGAATTTTTTTAGAAGGCTGGCTGGAGTTAATTTGCTTCTCAGGCGTCATTTTGTTACACCTTTGGACGATAAGATGTCAGATTTACAGTTTTTAGTCAGAAATTATCGCAAAAGATGTTATTGAAGATATTTGTAAATTTGTTTACGGGAACGACTTCTGACTAAATCCGGCGGGTAAAAGAACGGATAGAATTCATGGTTGCCACTCGCCAACATTTTTTTCTACCAAAATCTCTTAAGGAAAGTTACCAAAAGTTACCAAATCTTCACTACCAAAATCTTCACTTCTTCAGTGAGAAAAAAATATACTGAATAACACTGCTATATTTCATAACAAATATGTATATACTTACATCCCGGTTCTGTGCACTTAATAAATTCGATATTTTTATAATTTGTCAATTTTTGGTTATTTATCAAGAGCTCCCAGTTCTAGCACAGAAGTTTAAATCTATTTTCTTGATAAATTATCAAGATTGAAAATGCTATTGACAATTATAATATTTTTTTTTTTATTATAAAATATTTTTCTATCAATTAATTACTGCATGTGCCGTTATTCTCATTTTTGTTGTTGGTGTTTCCGACAGGGTAGGAGTATGATGTAATGTGGAACGATTTTCCATCATCCCTTGTCAAATTTGGTTTGGAGACAAACCGGTTTCGGCGTTGTGCCATTTTCAGTGTAATTTTTCGTTCGGAATGTGCCGATACTTGGACCTGCGACCCACGGAATAATAGCACCGGCACATAAAAAAAGTGGCGGGTGCTTTTAACCGTTCGTTTGACTCGTACAAAATTTCGAGTATATTGCGAAAATTGCTAATTTTTTTGCTATTTTTTCGGTTTTTCATAATCTACTGTACGTCGAAATATATGTCGGTAGGTGTCGAAATAAGTACATGTCGGTAGATGGGTCTGGTAAAAAGCACGCGACATTTTTTTTTGCCGGAATAATCAAAACGATTTATGGACCTTATCAAAAATTGCCAGATGGCCAGTATTAATATGTGAGAGGGTAGAATTCAAAATTTATCGCAAAAATTCGAAAGTTGTTTTAAAAGTGCAGCCCTTGGTGCTGCCACTGTAATTTAAATATTTCCAGTATTCGAATATGAGATGACTCTAATTTAATCGAAGTAATTTTGTAAAAGTGTCAGTAGTGCTGCCACTGAAACTCGAAGGGTTTTTATAATTACGCACATTCAAAACATAATTCATTTCTTTCTAGTAATGCAAATAGATGTTTAGTTGCAAAAGTTACCAAAATGAAATAAAAGTTACCAAGTTACCAAACCGTTTAAAAGTTACCAATTTTGGTCGAAAGTTACCAATTGTGGCAACCATGATAGAATTACTTGATGGACGGACATCCCGAACTGTGTCTTTGTTACAAACGACTTTCAGAATTAGAATCAATTAGAATTGGAATAAACAAGCTTGTTCTGAAGGTTTCCAAACGTTTTGCAACCGAAAAAAAACTTTATTAACCAAAACTGAAGCGGGAGCTGTAATTAATTTATTTTTATAATTTTTCGCTTACATTTTTGCTAAGAGTTTGGCCGAGCTACTATGATTTTTCATGAGAAGCTTTTTCAACGCCGAAATACACCGTTGCCATTGCCTGCCGAGTGGTGACTGCTGTTAGAAACAACTTTTACTAATTTAGACGTTGCCCGGCCATGGATCGAACCCTGGTCCTACGGATTGGTAGTATGCACTTCTAACAAATAAGCCTCAGCGGCCTGAACTTTAATTACCGGTAGCGATTATTCACTAAAAAGAATTTACCTAAAAAATAAATGATATGCCGCCAGGAAGCCACTAAAATCGACAAATTTTATACTAAGAATTTTTATAAGAGCCTAGCCGTGCGTAAGCTCTTCACATAAAAAAATGTCATAAATACATTCTTTAAAATAAAATGTTGGTTTGACGTTTTGGAACAAAATTAAACACAGGGTGTACCTGCGGTATTCCGGAAAAAAAATTGTTTTTTTTAACAAAATTTCAAAAAATGCTAAATTTTAATGGAATCAATAAAAAATATATGTAAAAATAGGGTATTTTATTAAATAGTACGGGTTTTTAGCTTTCGAAAGAAGAAATAAAGACCTGCGCATTTTTTGCACTTTCTGAAGTAATGCGTTTTTTGCTAATGCATAAAATAATTTTTTCATTTTTTGTCAGTGCCATGAGAT
>NW_023458560.1:57964438-57964508 GCF_013731165.1 Rhagoletis pomonella
GTGGTACAAGTGCAATGAGTAGTGCGTGCACGCATGCATCGCTGCATACTATAGTGGTCTGTGAGGGTGT
>NW_023458560.1:57964518-57975820 GCF_013731165.1 Rhagoletis pomonella
TTTTTTTTTTGTTTCACAGTTCATAAACCTCAAGGACCCCGTTCAATTACTTACCCACCAGATCTCAGTTTTGTCTCTGTCACCCTAACCTATCACCCTAATGTCAGTAAATAAAAATTCGCCAAAAATCATGGAACTTTTGCTAAGGAAGTATTGTGAACTAGTAGAACTAGTATTTAAAAAGTTAACTTTTATTGCCAAATGCCGGTGTCGTAGAAAAATTTAATTTTATTTCCAAATCGCTTTGCAAACAATTTTTAAACTCAGTAGTGTACGGGTAATTTTTTCTGCTTGCTTCTAAATTGGTACGGTCTAGTGTACATGCTCATGCCATATACAAATTACTTAACTACATAAGTATATGATTTGTTTAAAAAGAGTAAATGGTTGTTTTATGTTTAAAGAAATAAGTGTATAAAAACTGATTATTACAAAAACGTTCGATAAAAAGCGTGCAATTCAAATGCAGTAACCAAAAAGTATGTAAATTATTTGTTTAGCATTTTAAGTGGAAATCAAATTTAATTTAATTTACATAATAGTGTGTGTGTGTGTGTGTGTGTACTGTCTGTAAAAAAATGTATTAAATGCAAGCTTAATGCCCGATTTATATTATTCCAGCGGCTGATTTGAATTCTTTTTGCTAGATTTAAGACATTGCAGTGTCTATTTCCAGCGTAACACTTCCAGAAATGGAAGACTGCACTGGCATGCTACTGGCATAATGCAAACCGGACATAAAAGTTGCTTTAAATTTTGCAGATTTGAATTCACACTGACAGACTATCACCAATTGAAACAAATATGAAAACCGAAACAATGAATAAGGCTGCTCTAGTGTTAGACTGCAAAGTAGCACGTAAAAAAAAAAATGTTAAATAATGAAAGAGAAATTAATAATTAATGATTATACGGTAAATTATATGTACATACATACATATATAGATTGGTCATTAAATATGCTAAATATTTTTGTTTTGTAAATACATAGTATATAGTTGGAAAGAGGTGTGATAAAATGTATTTTAATTTTTTCAAGTTGGCACATCATGATTTGCAGAATTGTATGAAAGTAAGGACCAAAATAAAAGATTTAAACAGATACCTTCTTCCAAAAATTCAAATGGCTGGTGGAATCGTATCAAAACACAAGCCTAAAAATAGACTTTTGATTTGCTAAATGCCTGGTCGAGTTCACTTTGCGCGCATTTTTCGCGGACTAAGCTATTTATAAGAGCTAGCTGTTAGATTAACGCGGATATAAATGAATAACATCCGGAGTTTTCGTTTGGCTTGAGGTGTTCACTTTATCAACAAAGTACTACCCAGGTGTAGGAAAAAGCGTTGGATGATAGTTTGAAAAATTTTGTTCGTTCTGGCACGAAGTCTTACAAAAAAAAGTCACTTTATATATAATTTTTCTCACGCTGTTCCAACAGTCACAATGTCCGAGTGAGCAAAGCGCTGGCGTGCCATGCAAGAGATCCATGGTTCGAATCTTCGGGCAGAGTAATTTATTTCTGTTTTAGTTAAATTTTGTTTACATAAAATTTTCTTTTTTGTAGCTTTTATTTTAAAAATAAAAATGTATATTTTCTTTTAATTTTTAGAAAAATGTTTTGTTTTTTTTTATTTTTTCGCTTTTAATTATTATTTTTTAATTTTTAAGATTTTATTGTTTTAAAAAGAAAAATATGTTTCCAATTTCGACTAATTTTTGGGCGCTTATATACTTTATTTCTTAATTTTATTTATTTTTTTTTTAAATTTAATTACCTTTTAATTTTTAGCTTTTATCGCTTTGAAAAGAACTTTTTTTTTTTAATTTCATATAATTTTTAGGAAGTTGTATTTTTTCCTTTTTTAATTTAATTTCTTCTTTCCTTTTTCAATTTAACTTTTATATCTTATTGTTTTAAAAAGAAAAATATTTGTTTTAGTTTCTTTTGATTTTTAGAAGCTATTTATTTTTGTTTATATATTTTTTTCTTTTTTAATCTTTATTTACTTTTAGTATAGCTTTAAAAAGAAATACATATATATATTTTTTGATTTAATTTGATTTTTAGAAAACTTATTGCTGAAACACCTCGTTAGCAGATCTTTTAATTGGTCTTTCGAAAGCCATAAAAGAGCTTTCTAGTTAGTTGCCAGAATAGACTTGTCAGTTTTCAGTCGAGTATATACGCTGCTAAATCGGCAGTCCCGATCATAATATTATCGGTAACGCCATGTATTAAAGAGAAAAAAGATGTGTGTGTGTCGAGAAATTCTGCGTCAAAATATGACATTGTGGAACCTACCTTAATCTTCAGTGTGGAATGGATATTTAACACTCGCGTTCTTATGAGAAATATAATTGTTTGTTTATCTATTTCAGAATTTATCAATCAAAAAGTAAAAAACGTAGAAAAAGTATTATATGCAAGTCTACTTTCAGGCATTGTAGCTATTGTACATTTTTTCTTTTTTTTTGTTACCATCGTCGTCCAAAAAGCCATCTAAATGTACATAATATAAATATAAATTTCAAATACATAAGAACACAAAAAAAAGAACACATTGCCTTGGAAAACATAAAAATATGAAATAAAACCAAGAAACTATAAGAAAATCTTAATAAATATTACGCCACAAAAGTCCTTAAAGCACAATTATAGTAAGGAGTTTCGAAAACTCTATTTGTAACTTTTAATTTAGTAACGCAAAATAAGTTGATATTTTTTTTTCTCAAAACGCATATGTACATACTACATAAAAAAATTTAATGCCACAACAGCGCGCTTAGTCATAGATAAAACAGAGTTAATGCTAAAACTACAAGGATTCAAAAGTACAACCCCACATTAAGTATTTCAGGTGGTCAGCGCTTTCCACGTTTTCAGCTTAAAGCTGAGGAAAGCGCTAAACAAATGAAAAATGAAATCAAGTTAACGTAACTTTGTTTGCATACCTTCGTGTCGCCATAATTCTACCGTTGTAATATTAAAAATCCCGCCATAAAAACATTTTGCTAGAAAATTCGATTTTTAACGGCACTTGGATTATCAGCTTGTGTGCCTTTCCTAATGATTTTCTTTTTTTTTTAGCTGCATAATGCAGATTTCCATACGTAAATACATGTATAAAGTATAAAAAAAATTCACACATATGCATATACATACATACACACATAGTAATGTTAACTGTTTTAGCGTTGTAAGCGTGTTTTTTCTCGATATACTATAATTTCGCAACTAAAAATTGCTTATAAAATTATGTTAATGTGAATAAAATACTTATAAAACAAAATAAAACTAAAAAATGCATAAAAATTGTCACTGGTACAATTAAACGAAATATACGAATAACGGAACTGTGAATTTATTTGTAATCGGTTTAATTTACTACATAATTAACTGTCATACAAAAATTAAATGAAATAAAATTTTTGTTTAAATAAAAATAAAGGTTTTCAAGTGTTTAATTTTTGGTTGGAGATGAAGCTTTCAAGCAGAAACTTTTTTTTAATTTAATTTTTTTTCTATACTAGGATTTTGGTCGGAGCAGGCATCAAAACTGTGCCCTCGCGATTGGGGTTGACAAAGGGAAAACCATAATAGTTATTGCAGAGGTTTAAATTTCAACGTATGTACATACATTAGGGTGCGTCACTCTCCGAACTAAAAAAAGGTACTGTTTTTCCATCGGAAATACAAAATTTATTAGGTATATTGTAAGACTTCCGCCAAAATATTTTAAGATTTGAGTAAGCTGGAAGTATGAAAATACCACAAAAAGCGTGTTTTTTCTTAATAAATAAAATTAGTTTTTACAAATACTTTTTTCTAAAAAATCGCTTCAGATGATAGAAGAGTTTAAGTTTTAAGGGTCTTCATAAAGATCAAAGTATCAACGTAATCAAAATAATGAGATTTTTGGAGGTATTTTCAAATCGGTCTCGCTTACGTAAATCTTAATATTTTACCAAAAATTTTTTCAAATTTTTCAATAGAAGTTCACTGTATTGTACCAATCGTGTAACTACAAAAAACAATTACTTCTCAATTTTTTTTATTTTTTACCAATAGCCCAATATAAAAAATGTATAAATCTGTACAAATGTACCGATCGTGTGACACTGCCTTTAAATTCATCTTCTCGTTAAATATCGTTATCGCCGTTTCCGATAGATTTGACGGGCTGTCAAAGCACCCGTTAACTTTAAGAGGAAAACGTTCCTTAAAATATAATAAATTGAATAACTACAGTGGAAAAACAGTATTTTTTTGTTATTGTAACAGCATAAATATTCACCAAAGAGTTTTTAATGGACTTTCCTTGGGCCATACATTATTATGGGTCGTTCCGATCACGTAAACCCGACTGTCGTGGGAACGTCATTTTTTTCGTAATGCATCCTAATGTACCTGCATACATATGTAACAAAACAATCTGGAACATCTTTCTCAGGCTGACGCCCTGCATTGGTATAGAGGTCTCGAAAACTTCATACGGAATCGTGGCAGTGGTTCCGAGCCTTACTTCGCTGTAGAACCCAATACTACTCATTAAGGAAGAGCTCAAAAGAAGAGGAACGCATTGCGGGAGTTTATATAATTGGCGTAGCTCATTAGGGCTGCACCAGACAAAGAGCTCACGAGCTACATATACTAAATATAATCAGCCTCATTGCGAGTGTCGTGTCGAATGCAAGTCCTTTTTCGAAAGTCGAGTCGTATCGAAAAGTACATAGTATTGCCTAAAAATACGATTCGACTAGTGCATTAAAACGGGAAAACTTGGCAGCACTGGATAGTTTTCAACAGTTTTCGTCGTCTACTTATTTAAGCACGACAATAGGCAATGCCAATCTAGTTGGATCGTGAGTTTTAGTCTAATTTACGACGTACCTAATGGGACTGAATATAAAGAGATTCCAATATCTAATCAGCCACTCAAAAGACTAACTTGGAATCATTCCCACGACAGCCGGTTCTACATACCGGAATGACTCGGGTTTTACCCGACAAAGGGCTGTTGTTTCGGTAGGCGAAATATCTTAAAGGTTGTTCGTCCATGAGGCAACATCTGCTCTGCTTTCTTCTGCTCAGGGTTACCGTCGAGTCGTACACTGGACCAGAAACCTACACCTGCTGCGCATCCCAAAGACGATTACACCCAAACTTTACTTTAGTCTGGTGCAATTCCTGCAACGGATAGAGTCACCTCCGCACCTGCCTAGGTCTTAGAACTCACCAGCAGTGGACAACGTAATTTGTTGCGGCTACTTCAGTGACACACGCCACCTATCGGCGCCGCCATATACCCCACCGGCTCACCGGAGTTGACCTGTGCAACGCAACCACAACACGATCACCCCCCAACATAACACAAACACAGACAAGCCAGACAGCACAGATACAACTACATCCCCATCTACACTCCGCCACAACGCTTGAGCAAAGACCAACTAACAGCTTCGCAGGTGCCAGTTTAAGATATGTTAAGAATCTTCTTAGGTCCCTGTTGCGGTATTGCACAACCGCAAATACCAAAACAAGACATCGCCTTCAACAGCAGCATACACAACAAGTGCCCGACAGGCAACACCTCCCGTCACTAATACCCCGTGTTAGGATCAGTCCCCCAAGGCACACGAAGATATTACAATTCTCTTGTAACGGACTCCAGCGCAAGATTGAGGAAATAACAGTATTCGTGGTTCAGGCTAGAATATTGAAAGCTGCGGTCCAAGAGACGAAGCTGCTGGGAAGGCGAAAGCCTCCAAGCCATTGGACCCGAAGGAATTTGCATGCTGCATGAATTGGGTCCTGCGGGCGTAGATTATCTCACCGAGGTAATCAATCTGTTCATGACCACTCTCATGCTTAAACCGGCCAACAAATGAGAATCTTTCGACCTGGTATCGAGGCCTTGCTACTCCCTCATTATACGCACCACCTGACCCCCTGCGAAGTATCAGCATGGATTCCGTAAAGTGCTCAGCGCAACAACCGTACTTCTAAACGCCTAAACCAAAACCGCCCCTGTGAGAGAACAGTTCTGGTAGCGTTGGACCTGTCAAAGGCGTTGACACCGTCAGCCACTCCACGCTACAAGAAGACATTGAGGATTCTTCTCTGTCACAGAGGTGGTCAGCGAATTATATGAGTGGTCGTCATTCGTCATTAATTTCTAGAGATAAAACCCACAGGGTAGTTTCCTTTCCCCGTTTCGGTTTAATTTCTATATTTCGAAGCTCCCCAGGCAACAGGGGGCGCCTCTATTATCTCTTATGATGACGACTGCTCGATAATGACGTCCGGAAATTGATTTGATGCCTTGTGCACGAAAGCGAACATCGGTAAGATCACAGAGATTTCTCGCTAGATGGCACAGGAGTCGAGATATTTGGAAAACCCCTATTTATGGTCTGATTTATAGCCCGAACACAATGGTAACGACGAGCGACCACAGCTTTCAAATTATTTACCACGTATTCTTATGTAGAAAATTGTTTTGGCGACGACAGAGCTACGCAACGCCTGTGGTTGTGGCCAGATTTGATATATTTCTATTTTTCCAACGACAGCTAAGCTTCTTCTTCTTCTTTTATGTCAAACTCATACAAATTCATGAAGTCGCTGCCGCGTTCAAAAAATTCATGTCGCCATCGACAAAGCGCCTAGCTCGTCGTTTTCAATGTGTTCAGCACATTAGTTCAAATTTAGCAAGCTTGGTTTAAAAATATGTTTTTCACCATTAACTTATTTAAATTAAGTTATTTTGCATTATTTCATTGTTTTAAATCGCATTTTACTTTGTTTTTATTTCTTAAGCCCAGTTTTAAATTCCATTTATCTCAGTTATTTTTCCAATGCAGGGCTAACGTTGAACTACCTTCCAATGCAACCCTACATTCCAAATTGTAGTGATCGCGCAAAGGTAACACATTTTTGTTGATTGTCAATTTGTGCAATTATTTTTATACAAATTTGTCGCGAATCTTTTGTTTAAATTTCAAAGCTTCTTAAATTCTTTGGAAAATAGGAGAATGTGTTTATAAGTTCACAAAACAATCGAAATCATTGCATAAAAATTCCAATGCGTAGAAGCAACAGGTTTGCCTGCATACCAGAGTGACGACAACGTAGGCAAGGTTGCGCATCAGTAGGGCAACAAAAGCAGGGAGTTAGCAGCAGCACAACAACAACACATTATTAACCACAATAACAACAGCAAAACACACCTTACAATCTTACAACGTTTACATTGGCCAAATTATTCGAGACTGGTGACGGTGGTAACCGCGGGAACGACGGCAACGTCTAAACCTATGCTAGTGGCGCTGTGCCGTTTGTTGGCTATACATAACTTTGGAATAGCATTAGCATTAACGAATGTTGGGAGTGCAACTGGGAGTTGTGGTTTGTTAAATTCCCGTTGTGCATAAATTCAATGAGAACTTGGCATGCGCTTGGAGTGTAGAGAGCTGGCATGTGCAGTGAAGTAAGTCGCCCAGCGATAAATGATGTGAGAAAATTTGCGAAAACGAAAAAACAAAAATACATACAACACAACTTATAAGTGCTATCTGCTTGGTGTGCAGCGGTAATAGCTGCAGTCACTTGCAATGCTAACGCTCCTCGGTGAGTGTCATCTGTGGAGCATACGCGATGAGGTGCGCATCAAATCCACCGATCTGGGCGCCTTCCGCTACACACGCAATCGGGAGGCACAGCAGCAGAATACTGAGTTGACGGCGCTGGCCAAGCGTGACTACATCGAGAGGCGCAACGGTGTAACGGTGCTGAAGAATAGTCGCAAGGCGCCAGGACGCTTAAAGGATAATATCAAGCGTTTAGAGGAATTGCTGCGCATCTATAAAATCGTGCATTCAGAATGGCGAGACGCAGCGCAGGTGCTACTCCTCTTTGCCAATGGTATTATAGCGCATATTTGCGTGGACGCGGCCACAGGTGATATACTGCGTATGGTTTATGAAAAGTACTTCGTCGGCAAGTTGGCGTCGGAAGTTATCACTGACGGTAAGTGAACAAATGTAGAAATGTCACAAGTTGCAGGTTAGCTGTCGCAGATAGTATGTAGGTACATACTTGTTTAGATGGCTGTGCGCAATCGCTAGCGCTGGCTGTGTTTTGGTGCGCGCACAGTGTTAGAGAGAAATTTGCATTTGTGCATACTCATGCGCATGCGCATGCGCGCATTCACACAGTTTCACATGCAATTAATGTTAATTAATTTCGCTACAACTTTGCTGTGTTTTGTTTATTTTTTCGTTCCCTCTACATATGTACATATGTATGTATGTACCTATGCATAAATCTTTTTTGCTTTGCAGTTAGTAATTTGTTTTATTGTTTTCTATCTGCTGTCTGTTGTAGCATTTTTCACACGTTCCCACATCGTCTTGGCCTACAACACGAACCAATTGACGGTGGTGCATTTGCAGAAACCGAATGCACGGCCACAAGGGCCTGAGAAAATTAGCAATATGGATCCGCGAATATTTCATGTGATAATACCGGGACCATCAGAGCGAAAATTGTCACGGCATCTAACAGTGAATAGTAGTGCAGATTTATTTGTTATATGGACGAAATCCTCACAGAATGAAGTATACCCATGGCGGCCGACGATACGTGATCAGGATCGAGCGAATATACATGTCTTCAAGTTGAAGGGGTGAGTAGGAAGATGGAAGGATCGGTTATCGTTTTTTGTCTCTTACAAAATGTTACTATTAAAGCAGTTCCGCTAAACGTTTCATTGAAACTAAAGTATCTGTAAAAACATTAATAATTTCACTTTGATTTAGCTATAAATATTTTTATTTTATTTACTTTTATGCCTTTTCCCTTTCCAGCATACAAATAGAATCCGTTTCATATTGTTGGTCAGAGAATGATCCCCTCTCAGTGGATTTTCTACGTTCAGCCGAAAGTCAAATACTCACCGTAGAACAAAAAGTGTCACGAAAAGGTGAAATATCTGCCGAAGTATGTACATACGAAATTATCTCGGGTAAAATGCAACGCGCCACAGTCACGTCAATTACAATGGGAACGCAAATATGCTGTCATGCCTTCAGTCCCGACCAAGAGAAGCTATTTTTGGGATCGATTGATCGTAAACTTTGTCTACACGATCTGGTGCAGCAAGTGACGAAAGTGGCCTCTCAAATTGATATTGTATGTTTACTATTTTCCACAAAGAAATACATACATATAAGTTTTAAATAAACCATTTCAAAATCATTTATCTTTTAGATACCCACGCAATGTGCCTGGCACTCCGATAGCAGTATTGTTATGGTTGCTAATGAGCGTGCACAATTTCAATGTTTTGACCTCGCCCTAACACCGGTGGGCAATCAGTTGCAGAGCGAAGATGTGACACCTCTAAATTTATTGGATCTTTCACACTATTTCACCATACAACCAACGCTGCTGCGCATTGCTTTCAGTCACAAGCCTGATTTATCACACCATTCGTTGCCTTATGTGCAAACAGATTGCTTGCTGCTGTTGCACTTCGAAAATGGCCCATTGGGTTGTATGCGACTTTTTGCAGGCGCCGGCATGCGTGGCGACATACACAATTCAGGCCTGACCGCTGATGTTTTAATTGACAAATATTTGTCGCTAAATCAACTGGAGAAAGCGGTGAATTTGCTAATGGCGCTCAACTGGGAAACTTATGGTGCGATGTGTTTGATATCGCTGCACAAAATTGCTAATCATGTTTTGTATCGCGGCGAGGCGAAGCGTACGCGCGTGGAATTGCTGGGAAAAGCGCTGAAGACATTCACCGATGCACTTTCAGAAGAGACAAAGGATGAGTTTAGCGATCAAGTTTTTGATTTGAAAAGACGGTTTTTCTTTTATCTGCTGCGGTATGTTAAAAACTTAATGAAATTTAACACTTTTGTAGTTAATACACTTTTTTTGTAGGAAACAAATGTTTGCAGAAGCGTTCGAAGTCGCTGAGGATATTGAAGATTATGATCTCTTTATGGATCTCTTCAATGTGACGAAATCGAATGCCAATTTAATCGAATTTTCAGCCGCCGCCTTTACTCAAGCTGCTACGATACTCCATGAGGAGGAAGGCCATGGCAACGGCGTGCGTGGCATGCCAACTAGTAATCTAAGTTTGATTGTTGATTATCGCTCAGAATCTGCCTGTTCCCAATCAACTTATTCCGACTTACAAATAGTGCAAAGAAAGAAAGTTCAACGCAGCAACTACGCAAAAGAACATTTAAAGAACTATGTGCCACCCTTGCCATCATTTAAATCAAAAATATTCAGTGCCGAAATGATAAAAATAAATATTCCAAAGCCAGAGCTGCGCATGGAGAATACGCAAGATATATTGCGCACCCGGCCGCCACCACCACCGCCCCCACTGCCATCGCTGCGGAGCTTAAAAATTTCACAAAATGCAACAAGTGCGGCAGTAGCGGTAAGCAGTACACTGGCTGAGCTTTCAATGAAGAGTGGCAGTGATTTAAATAATACTGCAATGGGTGAGTATGGGGTTTTTAGAAAATATGTACATATATTAAAAAAATATATATATTTTGAGCTATAATTAAACTCTCCATTTGCTATTTTTAAGTACACGTCGCTGCGCCATCCGTCACTCTGCTACCCTGGCAACAACAACTGCCTGCGGATGCCAAGACGCCAAACAGTATGCCAGCACATACCACCACCGCCATGCTTCCGCGAATACCTACCACCAGCAGCAACACACACGCGCAAACACATTTGCCAAACACCGCTGCGACTTTTGTGCACCATGCTTCACCCGCAGTGGTGGCAGAAAACTCTTTGCCATTACCACAAAAGCATGTGCCAATAGTGCAACCAGCAGCGCTTACCGCTTCAACTACTGGAAATGTTAGCGCGCTGCAATCAGGCGTTTACAAACCAAAATATTATCAACACCCTTTAGTGTCTGGCACAATACCACCTACTTTGGTGGCGACGAGTGAAGAGCATCAAAAGCGTCTGCTCCAAAAGAAGCCCACAGCATCCATTCTTTCGAACAGTTCAACACAACAACAGCAACAAAATGGTGGTACTATGATTAATGGTGGCAATGGCACACCACTTGCAAATGGTATGCATAAGGAGCTGCACAGTGGCGGTGGGAATGGTGGTCGCAATGCTGCTGGTGAGAAGAATAAGGTGAAGTTCTCTGACACGGTGCAGGTCGCTGTAGTGCCGGTAAGCGTGAGGGGGAAACTTAAAAATTAGGAAAATGTTGAGTTTTAATTTTTCTGACTTTG
>NW_023458560.1:57995820-58045363 GCF_013731165.1 Rhagoletis pomonella
CATAACTCAAAGTATGCACAAAAGCGATCCCCTTTCTAGTCTTCTCTTCGAATGCTTTCAAATTGCATTCATTAAAATGAAAGCACAGTGCATACAGTGCTGTTGAAAAGAATAGCAGTAAATCAGAAGTAATATAAGATATGAGTAGACTGTGTTTGTAAATATTGCAAATGTGAAATCGCAGATGAAGACATATCAATCTCGCGATGATCACTACCAATTCACAAAATATATCCGGGTATACTCAATGAGAAACCTTCCATTCCAATGAGTCAACCGACCAAAATGCATCTAAATACATAAGTACATAAATGTGTATGCGCATGGGGCCAAGGACTACGCCCTTAGCGGCATTTCAAAAACACTGAGTAAATTTTTATACTGATATAGCAAATCCGGCAACCGGCCAACCTTACAAGGTACAGGCCAATAATAAACCTCGCCACAGAGAGGGTAAGGATAATAACAGGTTTTCTGACGGGTCACTGCAGACAAACAGGTCTATTCTGTGCTGGTAATAAAAAATTGGTAACCGGTAAATAAAGAGCCTCCAAATTTATAAACCCTTTTCGCATTCTGTGTACTCTTGTAACTGATAAATTTTGTTTCCTTAGGGCCGTTTGCACCATCTCAGGTTAATTTTAACTCCCAGTTAAACATCGTTGTCGACGTTATGGACACCCAGCCTATAACTTGAGATCGATAAAGCGGTTGGTGTGCTTAACTGAAGGA
This sequence comes from Rhagoletis pomonella, assembly GCF_013731165.1. NCBI lineage: Eukaryota > Metazoa > Arthropoda > Insecta > Diptera > Tephritidae > Rhagoletis > Rhagoletis pomonella. The sequence goes on from NW_023458560.1 coordinate 57,996,553, forward strand.
TGTACCCCCAGTTAGCGTTAACTAGACATGGTGTAAACGGCCCTAAGATATCACCTGAGCAAGCTAGGGATCTGGTCGAATGACCTTTGTCGTTTCTGGGAGATGACTGAGGAGACTCCTTTGCACCTGCTTGGCGAGTGCTAGGCGGTTGCGAGAAGACGGGAGAGGTACCTAGGCCAACTCTGCCCAAGTGAACAACTTATACAATCGCTAGCCCCTGGAAATCTCCAATTTTTTGGTTCTCTAGGATTTGATGTGGTACTGCAAATGCACAATCGATTTCTTGGTCGCAGTGCATACCTCTATTTCTATCTAATCTACAACAATGATCTTTTTTTTTCACGGCGCCTTTTAATGAGGTTATGAAGGGCGTGAAATATCTCCTACTACCTATGTTGCTATGTACGGTCATCACAGAGGTGTCGTATATTGTTCTTATTTTGGGGACAGATCACCATATAAAATATTTAGATAAATAAGTGTGCACAACACTGTATGTATTTTTTAAATATTTCAACTCACAAACTCCAGTTGGGTTATGCCAGATGCAGGCAAAGCTGCGTCATCTTAACACCCATCACCCTCTCCCAAATAAAACAATACAAATCGACCAACCATATACTAGATACTTAGTAATTAAGTAACATATGTATGTCTGTATGTATTATACCTACAATTTTTGTTTTTGCTAATTACACGGAGAGTTGCTCCATTCAAATCATTCAAGCATTGTGTGTGGTGTGCGCAACAGTTGTGCTTCTTTGCATTACCGTCCATTCGGCAGAGTACAACAAGTATACATATATTGTAGTTGTTCCATTTTTTTAAGTTCGTTGCTTGCGCCTGCTGCTTTGTGGCTTTTTCTCCGGCTGGGTTATTGGTTGGTTAGGCTTGCTGACGCGCAGCTAGTTGGTTTGGTAGCTTGTTGGCCGGCCGACTGTTGGTTACTTACCAGTCTGAGGTTGGCTGGTGGTTATTTACTTTGTATTTTAATTGTGAAACGAACACATTTGTAAATCCTTAGTGCGGCGCTTTTGCTTATTGCTCTAAAAAACATTTGTCTATGTACTTTGTAGTTCTAGTTTATACTTTTGAGCATTTTATGGCTTATTGCGTGTGCTACCCGATTGTACGAATTTTAGCTACTTAATTTGTGATCGCATTAAAAGTCGGGGCGTGCGAAAAGTTCACAATCACCGGTCGTGCTCGTTTTGTTGCCGCAGTCACCGTCGCCATCACAGTCATCATCTTTAAACTTCCATTTTGACTTTAGCTTCGAGATTTTTTTATTGTCTTTTGTTGTTGTAACCGTGTGTAACCAGTTACCCGGATTTAAGCCGCTTTCCATGCACGAGTATGTGTAGTGCTTCGTGTTTTTGCATTTTATATTGAGCTTTACCACAGTTCATTTGCCCCAAAAGCAGCAACAACATGCAGCAGCAACCTAGCAGTTATAAAAAAAAATAATCAAAGCCTTTGTTGGTGTTGTTGTTGCTCGCATTGTATGTATGAAGACTTGAAAGAAAAAAAATATTATTTATATTTTTTTCCATTTGCCAATGCGCGTGTTTTGCAGGTTTTTATTTTGCTAACGCACTCATTTCTGATACATAATATTGTAGGCATGTTTGTGTTTGTGTTTTTACCTTAAAAATAGTAAAAAATCGCAAACAATAAAAATTAATGCCGCATTGAAATGTTTCAATGAAAATAAATTAAAAATTTCTAATTGCTCATATAACTTAGTTGCAAAAAACTCTAGTTGCAAAATATATGTATTTTATTTTATTTTAGTAGCTGTTTCGTCGTCAAATATGCATACGACCTTGTCCACTCATAAAAAAATCAAATTAAAAAGCAGCAGCGTCAGATGCAAATTAGTATATTCGTTTAATATGTATTTTTTTTTGTTTTTAATTTTTAAACAAACGACCTTAACAATGCCATTGGACACAAGTTTTTGAATAGGGTGACAGTGTCTTAAATAGAGAATATTGTTGCAAATAATTTTATAAAATAAATTACATACATATGTATATATCGTAATTTGAAATTCAAAAGGCCGAAACTAAGGAAAAACCCAAATTTCACTTTTTGATTGATTATGATGCATTTCCTCGGCTACTAAACTCCATTCCATCTCGCACCTTTGAAGCTAGGCCGAGCACAATATTATCCTCCTGTCCCAAGTGGCAATGATTATGGAAGCGCATCTGTTTCTCAGCCTGAATAATAATGTGTCTTCGCAGACGACTAACGCCGACGGCATTCAACGCCATCACTGCACATACATACATATAAGTAGGATCAGAATCAAAGTCGCCCCTGTCACAGGACGGTGCTCGTCACGGTTGACCTCTCGAAAGCCATCGACTCTATTTTTCAAGACTACCCTGACTCGTTCCTTTCAGGTGGGGTCAAACGTCGTCGATCCATTTGTGGGGTTCTCCAAGGCGTCGTGGAAGCCCGAATTACTCGTATGAGCGGTTCACCAGAGCACTCCGGCGCAATTGATCAACTGAGAGCGGTTTGATGCAGCCTCCTCAACAGCTATTTCTCAATCATAAACCAACTCCATTTAACTCTACGGTCTTGACACCTGAGTTATTATGATTGCCGCCTATTGTCGTAGCACGGTCCCGAGCTTTCCGAGTTGGATCTCGAACTCAAAAAACCACTGATAGAACCCATTTTACGCTTCCTGCTAATACAAAACAACAACACTGCGGTCCCATCCACAGGCTTCGCTCTTCTTCGATCAACCTTCTAAAGGATCAAACAAAAGAGGCAAGAAGACTTTCAAGGAATAAATACCGCTACCAGACTCCTATCCGATTAAAAAAATCGAACTTGCCTATACCTCGTAATTGGTGATTGGACTGCAACGAATGGCATAGAAATTCCATTTGCCTTCAATTGTTGTTAGTAAAAAATTAACCATGAACAAATATACATTTGCAGTCATACACAAGTAGATACATAGTACATACATATCTACATGCGTTTTAAAAATCAGTACCTTCCATGCAAATTCCTATCGCCTAGCATAGTTTAATAATTAATTTTAGTTCACTATTATTTTACGTGGCCCACTTGTATGCCGGACAGACGCTAACAACCCTGTCTGTTACATTCATATATGTACACATTGACTCACCAACGTTTCGTAATATTTTTTATTTTTAACTAATAGAACATATCGCTAACTTAGAGTGAAAAGTTGCTAAGTCTATTTTTATAAATTTTACAGGGGAGGATAAAAACTTCTAGTTCTTTTTTGATTCGTTTTTAAATTTCTGATCCTTTGCTATCGCTGTATCGCTGACACCGTGCAAACTATGGTTTAAAATAACATTTCCTCGAAATGGGAAACAAAGAATGCGCCTTTTAGTCCCGAAGGGAGGATTCTGCGCACTACCTTCTCGAGGAAGAAAATTTTCAATTTATATTTGAAAAATGTTAAAAGCTATGCCTACTTCTTGGGCAGAATTCACTACAAATGTTTTTGCCTCTTTTTTTGCCAAGGACGATCCCATCTCCAGGGACCGACAGTTAAACAGCGTTTCGATGCCAACTGGTTGAGAACACCTCTTCACTTACTCGTTACCTTAGACGCTGTTCCGTTGTATTTTAAATATTTAATAACAACCAGGAATTTGTCTATAGACCGGTCTGAAGGAGCGGAGGTTTTGGGCCACAAGGCGCTTGCCTACCTTGTTGTTTAGTTAAGAAACAACAGCGTAGATAGCCGTCGACCATGAGTCTAGCTCTGTGGCATCTTACAACGGAAACATTTTTCGGTAGAAAAGAAAATGCCATAAGTTCCGTAAATTACTCGGAAGAGTTTCCAGCAACTTCGCATGTCCGAATCCGAGGTCTCTCTGCGGCTGAACCGCATTTAACCTAACAGCATTGTAACTCTGGATTTTGCGAATAGATAAACCACTGAAAAGTTAAATATTAATTCCAGAGCTTTGGTAAATGTCGAAGGACGTATGAACGACGTCCACTGCATGCCATTCCATTTTCATTCTGGATGAAGTCTTGGTTAGGATCGATCGTACCACCAAAACCTAATTAACTTACTGGCAGATAGATCTTATTGGCACTTATTTGACGCAGAAATACCTCCATAAATATGCATGCACCTACGGTAGACCTTGATTATTTTCAAAAACCACTGGACCTGACGTTGTACAGACCGTTTTCATGGCAGTTGGGTTTACATAGCCAGAACAACCCAGATTTATATCTGCATTTCCAAATATTTTTCGAGAAACTCTTTAGGAATTTTTTTTCTGTTACAACAACAACAAAAAATGTATAGACATTCCATCACCGGGAACCTTTATCCACTTATAGGCCTATCAGCTTAACATCCTTTCTCCTGAAAATAAATGTACAAAGGCAAAGGCTCGTATAACTCGGCAAGGTACGGCTGCAAGGTCTGCAGGCAGCAATCGACAATGGACTAAAATTCTCTAAAGCAGCGGCGATGTTCTTTTGCATTGCATGAAAGCACCGATTCATGGGTCGTAAACGTATCTGGCAACGCCATGGACGTTTGATTTGCCCTTATCAGCACGGTTTTGTAAGTGGCGGGTTACGTATGTATCTCGTTGTCAACGTCTTCACATTTGGCGCTGTAACCGCATAACCGATAAATTCGTTCAATAGTAGGCGTTAGTTCGTCGCTTCCAACCTTATGGCTAAATTAGTGGAAGGCACCGTCGATTGTTCCAATCTTTTGGAGAAATTAGCTTAAAATGTTCCGAAATCCAACCACGCCTTTCTCGCCTTTTGTTCAGAACCCTCTAGTTTCCCAAGTAAACGAAATTCTCTACTTTCTCGAAATAATAACTGTCAACAGTGACGTGGGTGCCAAGGCGCGAATTGAAGGCAGGAAATACTTCATCTTATCCTCGTTTACTACCAGACCCATTCACTTTGCTTCCTTATCCAACTTGGAAAAGGCAGAATAGACTTCGCGGTTTTTGTTACCGATGATGTCGATGTCATTGGCATACGCCAGCAGTTGCTTGCTTCTGAGGTAAATTGTTCCTAAGCTATTCAGTTCTGCGACTCTTATTATCTTCCCAAACATCAGACTAAAGATATCAATTGAAAACGAGCCGCTCTGTCTGAAATCCCGTTTGATGGCGAACGGCTCGGAGAAGTCTTCTCCAATTCTGACGGAGCTGGTGGTATTGCTCAACGTAATTTTACACGCCCATATTAGTTTCACGGGGAAACCAAATTCAGACATGGCGGCGTATGGGCAACTTCTTTTCGTGCTATGGAAAGCGGCTTTGAGATTGACAAATAGATGATGAGTGTCGATCCTTTTCTAGCAGGTATTTTCCACGATTTGGTGTAAGGTGAATACCTGTTCTATGGTGGATGTACCAGGTCTAAGGCCACACCGATAAGGTCCAATCAGTTCGTTGACGGTGGCCTTCAGTCTTTCACACAATACGCTCGATAGACCTTGTAACCTATGTTTAGAAGGCTGAAATAAATAAAACTCGTCAATTATGGTCAGCCAGCGTAACCCAACTAAACCGAACCTATTACCACCATAATGCACTGTAGCCTTCTAAATGCCGTTATCAGAGTTGAAGCATTCAATCACCACCTAACTATTGCAGATAAAGAACTTTAGCTTCAACGAGGGAACCACATAGCTTTGGCGTAATTATGGTTGGGTAAATTGTAAATTGATGAGGGTTCAACTTCTACTCAACTTTCAAGCAAGGAAAATTAGAATACTTACAGGTATCAGACCAGGACAGGTTAGTTAGGGATGGTGACATTTTTTGGCAAGAGGAATCTGCGAGGAATGAATAGGTCACTAGATCACACTGTGTGCTTTTTACTCCTAACTACTTACGTACTTATCTTGTATGTATAATATATACTTTCTTGCGTACTTCGTTCACAAAAAGTCAATAGTTAATATAAATTTTATTTATTTTCTTTCTTCTTTGAATACTTAGTACGTACTTGTTTGTTTTGGGCGCTAACAGTATCTACTTGTTACTTTATTGGCTATCTCGCCGTGCACTAACAGCGTAGATAAGTTATCATATCTCGTTTTTGGAGTTTCATTTTTTTATTTACTTCAGTGCGTAGTCCAAAGAACACAGACGATTTGTATGCTTAGTTATCTTATTTAAAAAGGTTATTAATTTATGTTCTAAGCATACATTGATAGCTGGTCGATTTATGTACATATGTAAACTAATGGCATGTATGTACTTCTTAAATTATTTGCTTTGCTAATTGAGTGCGTTTTATTGTAGCCGAGTGGTTGGGAGTGCGTCGAACATCGAGAGTTTTTTCTAAAAGCTGGTTTTCTCTGTGTCACAGATACTAGCTTTTGCCCGCAGCTTCGCCCGCGTGAATCTCAGCTTAAATGTAACAAACCAGAAAATAAATTAAATCACCGAAAATAATAAATTTTATTTAAACGTTGCTTTATTGTGTCTCCAGAAGATGGTCATTAAGTGGAATCTCAAATAATTGGCCATTTTAGTGTAAAAAACCACTTGATTTCGTAGCTCGTCATTATGCATTTTTAAAATTATTTTTATGGGTGGCAATTTTTTTTTAATATGTCTGAATAAAAGCATGTGCCAACACGCTTCAAAACTGTTATCGTTAAAAGCTTTCTTAAACATCTCCTTAAAAATATTTTCGAAATAAAGCTTTTTTAAAATCTGTCGTTTGACATCCATATTAGAATTTGAAACAGCCTTATTAAACATCTTTTTTTGACTTGATATTATTTTGGTATGTTTAATTCAAATTAATGATTAAATTTAACTTTTATTTTTAAACAGATGGCATCCCACTGTAAAAATATTTTAGAAGTAAGCTTTTTTAACATGTTTCGAATGACATCCATATTGAAATGTTTCATTAAAGTAACTGATAAAATTTAATTAGAATTTGTAACAGGTGGCAACACATTTAAAAACTATTCTCGAAATAAAGCCTTCTTAGGGCCGGTTTCTCTATCTTTGGTTAACACTAATCCCCCGTTAAACATAGTTACCGACGCTATCGACACTCTGTTATATGCATGGATTCAGAACGTCGATAACGATGTTTAACAGGGCAGTTAGTATTAACCAGAGATGGAGAAACCGGCCCTAAAACATATTTTATTTGACTTGACATTATTTTGTAATGTTTCATTCTACTAATTGATTAAATTTGACATTATTTTTTAAACAGGGGGAAACGCTCTGTAAAAATTTGTTCAAAACAAAGCTTTCTTATAACGTCTCTCGATTGACATCCATATGGCAACACTTCATTTAAATTATGAAAAAATGTGATTTGTCTTTTAAATAGGTGGCAAACGTAATAAAAATATCTTCGTAATATTTTTTTTTTAAATCTTGTTCGTTGGATGCCAATCCATATTGTAAAATTTTGTTTAACTTATAATTTTAAATGAAATATAACTTTTTAAGCAGGCGATAGAACTTAAAAAAAATATGCCACATGTTAATCCAGTACTTAAGCTGTCTTTTTATCCAAAGATAGAGCAACAAACATGTTCACACACTCACTCAAAAATTTTCACAATTGTAATATTAGTGAAATTTTATTTAACTTGTTATTTAAATTGAGTTTAAATTCCAAAGCTGGTGGCAACACTCGTAAAAATATTAAATAAATATATAAATATTAAATTATTTTATTTCACTTGCTAATTAAATGGATTTTGAATTGCTAAATGGGCGACAGCACCCTCTAAAAGTAAAGCTTACTTAAACCTCTCTTTAACTTGTCAATTAAATTGACTTTAATTTTTTGAATAGGTGGCAACCCTCTTACAGGATGTTTGCGAAATAAATCGTTTTTGAACCCATATTGTTGTGATACTTTATTTAACTTATTAATGAATCGATTTTAACTTTTTGAACAGATGGCAACCTCAAAAAAGACATTGACAACAAATGCTATTGAATTTGACATAGTGAAAACAAGCCTTAATAGTGCTGACAGGCAGTGACCAACCTTTGAGTAGAAAAATTTGGCCCAAAACCTCCGCTAAATTTGTATCTGTTTTTTTCTTTCTGAGTGTAAAAAGTAAAGCCTAGTCCTTGAAAATACGGATTAGCGTTGTCGTCTTCCTTATCAATCACTCACTTCAGTTAAGTATTTGAAAGCAAGTGAATTGTTTTTATTAGTTGTCTTAAAATCGACTATAATTTCAGTCTGTCTAGAGCGCAATAAGTAGCGCAAGTTAAACTCGCGATTTGTTTGTAAATATTTTATTGACATCTAACGCTTCATCGTTTTTATTTCGACTATGAGACTTGGGGGGAAAAAAAGATCATTTATTTTGGAACGAATTTCCGTCATCCCTTGTCAAGTTTGGTTTGCACACAAACCGGTTTGGGCGTTGTGCCATCTTCAGAACGAAAAATGACACTGCAGATGGCACAACTCCGAAACCGGCTTGTCTGCAAACCAAGCTTGACAAGGGATGGCGCAAATTCGTTCCAAAATAAATAATCTTACCAACCTGTCGGAAAAATCAACCAACACCAACACGGAAAAAAGATCATTAACATTCGAAAATATTGGAGAATTTCGATGTGAACGTTAATAAATGTTTACAATCTTTTGGTTTTGGTGAGTATTTTCGACCTTAGTTACTTTGGTTATTGGTCGGAATCGGTGAAATGCGAATCTTATGCTGTTCTTCTTCCTTGGTAAAAATTTGTTGAATTTGTTGAAAGAGAGATAAAAGAGGATAAATAATGAGGAAGGGGAAAAAACCGTCGAAAGAAGTGGCCAACCTTACTATGAGTAAAGATGAACATGGAGGCGATCAATCCCATCGGGATCTGTTGTAATTGTTCAGAACTTTTTTGCGATTTTTCGTCTTTTATTTTTTTTCGGGATGTCTTGGTATTTTTCATCATTTTTGGGAATTATTTTCGCTGTTTTCGGAAATTTTCGATAATTTCCCTGCTTTTTTTTGGAGATTTTGTAGGGTTTGTGTTTTGTTTTTCGATGCGTTTTGGGATTGTAATTTTCGTGATTCTTCGTGCCTTACTCTTCAGGATTTTTCGAAAAGTTTTGTAACTTCTAGACTCTGGGAGATGTTCTTGAACATTTTTTGGTATCTGTTGTGCTAGTTCGGAGTATTTTTCGGATTCTTTGTGTTTTATGTTTTTGTATGTTTCGGAATTTTTGGTGTTTTCGGTAATTTTCCGAGACTTTTCAGAGATCGCGTTTTATTTTTCGGGACGTTCTGGGATTCTTTCGGTACTTTTCGTAATTGTTCTTGTTGTATTTTTCGAGAAATTTTTGTAATTTTTTCGGCAAATCTGTATTTTTTTTTGACTTTTCGTGATTGATCTGGTTTTATTTTTCCAGACCGTTGGATTTTTTTTTTGCGCTTTTTCGGGATCAATTGTGATTGCTCTGAAGTTTTTTAAGATTCTTCGTGTTTAATTTTTTCGTGATCTTCAGGTATTTTTCGGGAGTTTCCGAACATTTGCAATTTTTTCGGCATCTTTAGGAATTATTTTCGGTGTTTTCGGGAAATTTCGAGAAAATTCGAGTTTTTGCGGGGTTTGAATGTTTTATTTTTCGAGCGTTTTATTAATGTTTCGGAACTTTTCGTGATTCTTCATTTTTTATTTTTGGTATTTTTCAAGAAGTTTTGTTATTCTTTCGGATTTTCTCGGGACTTTTCTAACTCTCGTGACTTATTTTTCTACACCCTTGTCGAATTTTCGGAAAGTTGCTGGATTTCAGGATGTTACAGAATTGTTCGGTATTTTTTTGAGGTTCTTCGTCTTTTGTCTTTGTAGACATATTCGGTATTCCTTTATTTTTATAGATTTTTCGTTACTTTTCGGAATTTTTCGGGAAGTTTTCTAAGCTGGTGAAACTTTTCAGGACCTTTCCAGATTTTTGCGGACCATTGGAATGCATTCGGGATTTTTTCGAAAACGTTGAAGTTCAAAATTATATTTAAATACTTAACTTTTCTTGCAAAATCAATTGATTGCACTGACTGCTGAGAAAATTATATATAGGGGTTTGTTTTCTTAAAAAAAAATATTTGCCTTTTCATTGCCTTCTCCTTAATATATGTCCTAAGAGGGCGATGAGAAGGTACGATTTTTCGGCAGAAAATAAAACGGCGTTAGTTTCTTCAATGTAATCGAACTTTTCCAAAAATGTCTGCTCCAACTTGCGAATAGTATTTTTAGAGTAAACGAACAAACGACCTAAGTTAAAAACACATTTTTATTATAATATTTGAAAATTTACATAACCATCCTCTCCACAATCTTTTCAGTTTATTTTAAAAGTGGCGCTTTCGATTGGAAAAAGATGGTGTGATGGCGAAGATGGCATCTGGAGATCTCTCTTTAACGAGCACGAGTAGTCAAGAGGGTCAGTTAGAATTTAAGTTATGCTTTGAACTTCATTCATTTATACAAAAATTTTTTCGCTTGCAGAAGAAAGTCCCGAATATGTTGGCTACGATCGCACGCTTCGACCCTCATTGAACTCGAGTGGCAGCACAAATGCGGCCAATTTGGCCAACAACAATGGCCAAAACAGTGGCAACAGTAGTGGCGGAGGCAGCGGTGTTGTCGGAGGCGGTAGCGCCGGCGGCGGTGGTGGTGGCAATGGTAACAATGCCAATGTTTCAAATGGCAACCAATACGACGTTATGAAATCGCCTTACAGTCCAGCTTTCATGGAACTGAATCAGTTGCGTCATCAGCGCGCCGATGCGCTTTGTCGCTGCGAAGAACTGCGCGGTCAGGTCGCTTACTATCAGGAGCAATATGTTAGCGCAATGGCACAGCTGGAAAGCACCGAGCGTAATAAGTATATAGACGTAGTGGCAGAAAATGCGCGACTCAAGCAGCAGAATACAAAGCTAGAACGACAGCTGATACGACTGGAGAGCGAGAACGGTAATAAGTCGGCGGCAAATACGGCGAATGCGTACTATTACAGCGATGTGTCGGCCGGTCGCGGTGGTGGTGGTGGCAGCGGCGGCGGGGGTGGAAAATGTGATGGTAGCTGTGCGGAGAGCGAAAAGCTGCTGGAGGAACTGCATTTGTGCAAGGAAAGAAATGCTGATTTGTTGAAGGAGCGAAGTGTAATTGCTGCAGAGCGGGAAAAGTATAAAAAAAGTTTCGGCTCGACACTAGCCGAACTGGATAATGTGAAGAAGGAGCGTAATTTCTATCGCGAATCGCGGGAGCATTTCAATTTGCAACGCGACATAATGGAGAAGGAGATACAAAAGCTGAAGTCGCTGCTCTCGGAGGAGTCCAAGAAAGTGTTACTGATAACTGTGGAACGCAATCGTATCGATGAGGAGCTTAAACAGTTGCTTTCAGAGAAGGATAATGTTTTGCATGAGCATCAGAAAATGTTCGATGATTTGTCCGCAGCTAAGAAGGAAATTGAAAATTACAAGAAAAATGATTTGCTGTACCAGGCGGAGATCAATAAGCTGCATCAGGCTAATGCCGAGTTGCAAAAGCGTGATTTGCTCAAATCCAATTCGTGGTCAAAGGAGTTCTCCGATAGTAAGGATGATTTCAAGGAGGTGGAGAAGCTACGCAAGAGCCTTGAGAAGGCCAATTCTGAAGTGGAGCGTGCGCTGCAGGATGCCGAGCAGGCGAAAGGTGTGCGCGATTGGGCCATCTCACAGCGCGAAAAAATCGTACAGGAGCGTGACTCAGTGAAGTCGCTCTGTGACAATTTGCGCAAAGAGCGCGACAAAGCAATATCCGATCTACTTTCGGCAATACGTGACAGCGAGAAAATAAAGAAACAAAAGGATGAAGCACAAAAGAAGATCGATGTGCTGAAGGAACAAATTGAAAATCAGAATCTGGATAGCGCATCGCGTCGCAGTTTTCGCATGAGCACATACGAGGCTGAGGATCTGCTGGACATCGAACTGAACTATCATTCCGATAGCGATATTGGCATAATATTGGACGACAGCAACAATCGACAGCTGGTGTGCGGCGTTACCAATAGTTCGCCTGCTTTTGGCAAGCTAAAAATGAACGATGTGATTTGCAAAGTTAACAATCTCGATTGTCAAACCATGACCAAGCGCATGGTGCTGGACGAAATACGCAGCAGCGCGCCACGCTGCAAGCTATTAGTGTCGCGCACGCGCCACAGCAAGCGGCACTTCTACACAGTGCATCTGAATATGCAGAATAATATGAATCACGGCCTTAGTCTAGACACGGGCGTCTTCATTTCCAAGATCGAACCAAACTCGTTGGCCGCCTACGAGCCGGAACTGGACGTGGGCGACCGAGTGTTGAGCATCAACAACAAATCTATGGAGGGCGTGCACTCAGTGGATGATGTCATGAGTTTATTGAACGATGAACGCAACGACGCCATCACCATTTTTGCATTGAAGAATGTTCAGGACATTGGATATGGCGATGGCCAACGACGCATGACCACTTCGTCCGCGCAAACGGACTCCATCGACTCCATGCACCGCATGACGAGCGCCAAGCATCCCTCAAAGTTCTCTGAAATGTTGAGCATTTTCAAGAAAATACATATCTCTAAACCCGGTTCCGATGTGGATCACTTCACACAGGAGCATGATGCGCTGGCCGAATTGGATTCGGTGCTGAGTGAGAATTCATCAGAGAAGCCGCGTCGCGGCAAGCGCAGTAAGAAGGAGAAGGAGGCGGCTGCCAAGAGTATGGGCACCTGGCCGCGCGCCAACATTCTCAACGCCACGCACGAAAACCCCACAGGCACCATAGTGCAGCAGCGCGAGAAGAAGCGTCCACCACTGGCGCTCTTCACCGCTGGTCCGATCAATGTGGACAAGGATGATGAGCGCGAGACCTCCGACGAGCAGCCGCCGCCATTGCCGCCGCAGGCTAAGCCACAGGCGCATATGCGTAACGGTATCACTGGCGCAGGCAACGCCATCAAAACTAATCCGCATCGCAATTCGAATCCAATACCCGCATCAGCGCTCTTTAGCCCCACACCCGGCGCGTCGGGCATGTCGGGCGTAAACGGCGGCAGCGGTAATAGCAATAATATTTATGCCAATTACATGCGCCACTCAGTTTATGTGGAGCCACAAATAGAAAATGTGGGCCTGTTGGGCGAACCGACCAAGCCACTGCAGCGGCCTGCGCCCATCATGGGTGCGAATATGCGCGTTAAAATGCCGCCGGTGCCGGACAAGTATGGCAACCAGCGCGTGCACAACTATCAAAATCGTTATTCGTTGAATATAACGCCCACTGAGTTCTACAAGACTAGCGGCCAGCAGGCTCAGCAACAGGTAATACATGGCGGCAATGGCGCTGAGTTTTTGCCGCGTAAGCCGCACATCTTCGACATGTTGAACAGCGGTAATGGCAGCATGGGCGGCATGCCGCACAGCGTCAGCTCAAGTAAATCACAACCGCATCCAGCACTCTTTGCGCCCTTGAATCTCCACCCGCCGAATTTCGCACGCAGCTCTTCGACAACGCAACAGAATTCATTGGATATGATCTCGATTAAGTCGCAAAACTCTATCGATTCCATATTGTCAGCGAAGAGTCCGCCCATCAGCGAGTGCGCGGTCATAAACCACTATCCGAAGCGTGGCATGCCAATGCCACAGGCTGTCACATCGGCTGCTGGCAAGAATGTCGCCAAGTATCCTAGTGATAGTGAGAGCATCGCATCGGGCATAATGAGCGGCAGCGTTGGCGGCATAGGTACAGGTGGTGGCGGCGGTGGCGTCAGCAGTGGACTTTTCCATACGAGCAACATGGCCGCGCCGCCACACAATCGACACTCGCAGCTCTTCCCTACATTCACGCAGAATTCCAGCCACCCACATTCGCATGCCATGCGTCAAATCCGCCACTCTAGTCCGCTTACATTGCCCTCGTCACCACCACTACATGCGCATCCGCACGCCCACGCGCACCCGCCGCATGCCTCTGCGCTGCAACAACAGTCGCAACACGGTGTAGTAGACACGGCTGCAAGTAGCGCGATTGGAATACCTACCAGTTCGGTGGATAAGTTCGATATGGACTTTGTTACGCCCGGATTGCCAATGCATTCGCAATATGTGCATGATTACCCGCTTTCCACCGGTCATTACCATCCACACACTGGGATTCCTGGCGGCGGCGGCGTCGGCGGTATCATTTATGAAGGCGGCACATTTCCACGCAAGAAGGATCACCAACGTTTACGTATACCATCCAATCCGAGTGTGGCGAGCAAGAATAGCGCTGGCGTCAAGAATAGTTCGGGCTCCATAGATCATCATTATGGCGGCGGTGGTGGCGTCGGTGGTATGCCCAATGTTCCATCGAGTATGGCTGGCGCACCGCCGACAATGCTAATGCATCATTCAGCTATTGCTGCGGTAGCAGCCAATGGTGGTGGCAGTGGGCGCGGTTCACCCATGCCACAAGTGCATGTTGAGGTGCTGAGTCATGGCGGCAGTAAGCGGAACTCGAATACGCCGTCGGATTTTTTATGCCCTGGAGACCTTAGAAGAGTCACGATCGAAAAGAGCGATAAATCGCTTGGCATTACCATTCAATGCAACAACAATGGTGGCGGCATCTTTGTATCGACTGTAGCCGACAAGAGCATAGCCACGCGTGCAGGTCTTCAGGTGGGCGATCAACTCTTGGAAGTCTGTGGCTTAAATATGCGTTCGGCTACAAATGACATAGCGGCAAATGTGTTGCGACAGTGCGGCAACTCGATAACAATGCTGGTGCAATATAATCCGGAAAGTGAGTAAAAATAATTCTTTTTCTTGATATCGATAAAAGTTATAAGTGTTTGATAATTATTTCAATAAGGATATCGATGAGTATTTTTGTAACAATATCGATGGAAATACCCATAATTATATCGATAACAATGTTGATAACATTTAGGTTGACAAACACGTTAATAGTTAAAGATAAAAATATCCAGCCGATGATTAGTTCAACCAATAAATACATATACCGATTAATACCGATAATTAAATTCGATAATTGTATCAATGTAAACATATCGAGGAAAAGTATCGATATATACATCGCGTAAACTATGAATATGTATGTTGATATGTACATCGATGATGCAAAGATGTGCTTATCGATATCAGTAACGCATTTATCGATATCATTGTATATGGAAAAATCGAAAAATATAGATAAGTCTATCGAAAAAATCATCTAAACCCGCATATCGATAAAGTGACATAATATCTAGAATTTCGCCTACAACGTGCGGCCAAACTGGTTATTACGTAAATAAAGTTTAATTTCATTAAAAAAAATTAACAAAATTAATTAATTTTTTTTTTTATGCAAATACACAAGTTTTTGTTTCACGTACCGAATTTCATTCCGGCGAATACGAGAGAATTATCGAAAAAATTTCGATAACCACGATGGGTATATCGATATTTATGTCATACATTTAGAGAATAACATCGAAGAAAATATCGACAATATATCTAAAAAATATGTGCATAATTATTTATTTACATCGATATAGTATGTCGAAAAAAATTTGGTTGTGCATATCGATATTTATTTATATCGGAAAAGTCAAATGTATCGAAAAATATCAATAAGTTTTTCGAAAAAATGTTGCCTACAAACGTGCGGACAAACAGGTTACCACATGATTATAGTTTAATTTGACGATTTTTTTAATAACAAAATTTATCAACATTGGTGTAAATACATAAATTTTTGTTTAGTATTTTTCTGATACCCCACAATTTGATTCACTTCTTATTAAACAAATTCATTGCACTTACAGAATTTCATTCCGGCGAATACGATGGCACCAATAATCTCGAGACTGAATCTCCAGTTAATCACTCTGGCTCGCCAACACCTCGCAACTCACCACGTCCACCAGTACGAACCATGATGTCATCACTACCACCACTACCTATCTCAGCACCCACTAACAATCCGCTGGCACAGCAGACCAGCCTAATGCCACAATCAAGTTCACTCATTTCCACACAATCGATTAAGGATCAGAGTTTTGCCGACAGTTTAGAGAATCAATCGGATATAAGTAGTAGTCAAGATTTGCCCTCGTCAGCCGCTACAACAACCACAGCCTCGACGACATCGACTGTTTATGAAGAGGAAGCGCGCTATGTGACCTTGCGCATGGATAAGTCGAAGAATTTGGGCATTAAATTATTTGGTGGCAACAAAGTGGGTATCTTTGTGCATGATGTGCATCCGGGCTCACCATCCGACATCGCAGGCATACGTAAAGGCGATCAGATATTGGAATATAATGGTGTTGACCTGCGTTGTGTCACTGCCGAGCAAGCGGCCAATGAGATATCCAAGTTGACGGACACTGTCACCTTGTTGGTGCAGAATAAATTGAAAAGTTCGTCAAGTTTGTTGGTGGTTTGAAGGGAGTTTTTTTTTGTAAAATTGTTTCCCTTTTTGTTTACAGAATTGAAGCAAATCAAAGACAAGTCGGGTGACTCTTTTTATATACGCGTTGGTTTCGATCGCACTGGTGAGCTGAACGATGGTGACTTGCGTTTTGTGAAGGATGAGGTGCTCTATGTGGACAATACGGTTTTTAATGGCACATTTGGCTTATGGCGCGCTTGGAAGCTGGATGCGAAAGGACATCGCAAGGAGTGCGGTATTATACCAAGTCAAATGAAGTAAGTGGATTGCTACCCATGAGATTTTAAAACAAATACGGTTTTTTTGTATTTTTTTTATTTTGTCACATTAGAGTAGAAGAAGAGTTGCGCGCGGGTGAAGTGGTCGAATGTGAAGGCGGCACTGCGCGTCGTGGCAGCACATCGGCGCGTCGTTCGTTTTTTCGTCGCAAGAAACATCAGCGCAGCTCATCGCGTGACTCCACCGAAATTGCCAGTTTCAGCAACACACAGCTAAGCTTCTTTCCTGATTCGGGGATATTAAACGATGATGGCGGCATACTAAGTTATCAGCGTGTCGAACGTCTAGAATGTGAGTGCAATGTGTTAGACACTTTTGCAGTGTTTCAAAAGCAAAAAAAAAGAAAAATAAATTTAATCTTAACTCTGAATTTTACTTTGACTACGCAGCGCCAGTGCGACGTCCGGTGCTCATAATTGGTCCACTATCAGAGCGTGTTATGGAACGTTTGACTATTGATTTTTCGAATTTATTCAAAATGTGTGAAGTCACATCTATGGATTGCTCACAGGATGCCATGGAAGAGGGACTGCAGGAGAATATTTTCGTGGACTATCGTCGGCGTGGCAATAAATTTGAGTGCACCACGGTAGAGAACATAAATAATGCATGCAAAAATGTGAGTAGGAAGAGAGCAGCAAGTGAGGAGGGGATGCTAATTTTTTTTTATTGCTTGTATTCTAAACGCTTTTTTAGGATCGTCGTCACTGCATCTTAGATATCTCCATTTCGGCCGTTGAACGCCTGCAGCGCTTGCAAATCTATCCAATTGTCTTGCTTTTACGTTTCAAATCGGCTAAGCAAATACGTGAAATACGCGATTTTGGTATTGATAAGATATCGGCAAAGGCGGCTAAAGAGATGTATGAACGCGCGCTAAAACTCGAAGCGGACTATAAGCAATACATATCAGGTAGGCGGCAATTAAATAGATGATAAGTAAATACACTCCCTTTTTCTTGAATATGCATATTATTTGTATTGAATAACCGGTCTCATACTTTTACTTTTTGGTAACTGAAAATCTTATTTTTTGTTTCAGTTTGAAGAGTGATGGGTTTCATCCGATTTTTTTTTTTATCAGACTACAAAAAAAAATCTTATTATTTTTTAATTATCCTAAACCGGTAAAGTGCACTGCGGACCAAAAATCGATTTGGCATAAGGTCTAAGAATGAAGAAACTCAGTTTGAATATGTATTACTGAGTTCTGAGTTGGCCTACCAAATTTTGTTCAATGCACTATATCATATATCCGCTATACAACCAATCTGACCAACTTATGTATATCAAATTCATTGTTTTTGGTGTTAAAAAAATGCGATAAAAAGCGGGGCAATGATGTTAAAAAATGCGATGATAAAACGGGACAATAAAGATTAGGCATTTATTATATTCATTATCATGTAGATATACTACACATTTTTTTTTTATAACTTGCTATTTGCAACTTTTTGCAGTAGCAGTGTATGATACCAGACCTTGGAAGAAAATACCTGCCTATTCAGTAAAATCGGGGTGTATAAATAGCAGATGACAAGTGTGTATATATACCTAATATTTGTTCTGCATTTTACAGCTGTAATACCCGGCGTTAGCATTAAGCATATGTGTACACAAATCAAGGACTCTGTGGACAAGGAGCAGGATAAGCTATTGTGGGTGCCGGTTAGTGGTTGACGTGCTGCAGCCATCGGTGCACAACTGTATTGGATTTAGGCTTAAGCGTGTGGCGCACAAAATTGATTTGTAATATTTGTAAGATTTATTTTTGTTTGCAATGCCATTGGGCGGTGAAAAAAACAACTGCTCTTTGGAGTTTATGGCTTCTATGTATGTATGTTTTTATTTTTATTTTTATTTAGCTTTTACGTATGTGGCAGTCTTTTAGCTAAACCGTTTTATTTTGCTTGAACTACAGATTAAGATGTCTTGTATTAGTATTTTTTTCTTGTATTCTGTAAATTTTTTCGCAATGTTTGGTCATTACCGTACATTTTTAGCGCAGTTACTTTACGCTGTTTTTTAATTCTAGGTTTTAAGCTGTATTTACTTGTGTATTAACTAATCCACTAAGAAGTATTTTGCATAGTATGATTTGCTTTTAGCTGCTTTTACTATTATTTTAACTACTACAAACTATATAATGTGTTTACTATGAACTGCTTATAACATTTCCTGTTAACTATTAACTATGTATGTATGTAATATTTTCTAGCTTTAGCTCGTTGGAAAAAATTTGATTTTACCATCGCTCTCATATTTTATTGCTACTCTCTAAATTAAGCTGCCTTAAAGCGCTTGAGAACGTAAAGTATTTTACATTTTTTTTTTGCCTTTACATTATTTTTCCTGTATTCAAATGCTGTATTATTATTTCGAAAATGTTTGCGCATTTCTAAGCTATTCAATTTTATTTTGTTGGTATAATGCAACTGCACTCTGTGCCTTTAAGTGGTGCCACCCGTAGAGTGTGAAATTAAAAGAAATATATATGTATATTTCAATACGCATAACTAAAAATCACTTAGCCCTTAAGCCTAATATTCGAAATCGTCAAATTCATACACAAGTGCGCGTATTTGAGTCAGCAACGAAAATTTAATTAATTTTGTTACTATTTTTATTGTTTTATATATATGAAATCTAGTGCAGGCCAAGCCTGTGGTACAGCGCATTCATTATTATTTATACAATGCTTTATTATTTTTTTGCTTTAAATTTTATTAATTTAACAGTGGTACAGGGTAAAAAACAAAACAATATTGCAATTTTATATAAATTATGTATTTTTATTTACTTATATACATACATACATGTATTACATATTCATACATACACACTTACATATAGGTCATTTGTAAAAAAGTTAAAATATTATATGCACATACAGTACCCTGCCAACCCATTAGAACAAAGCAGAGATATACATATAGCTAAATACATATTTGAATTTTTTTCTAACATTTAATTATTAAGCAACCTGTCATCCATAACATACAGCCAGCCTTTGTATTTAACTTGATACCGTAGCGATAAGCAGAACAAAAATGTAGAGTTTTATATGAACCCCTAGAGTGATTATTTGCTAAGTCTTGTGTTTGGTGAGCGAATGTTTTGAACCGAAATTGACAAGGGTCATGGAAATTCGTTTCAAAATACAGCAAATAATTTCGTGTATCTTTATTAGCGTTGTTGTTGTTGTTGTTGTAGCGTTCTTTGCCAGCATTAACCTGTTCGCCAATCGTTTTTGCGGCTTAGATGGCAAAAGTTCTACACACCTATTTTTCGGACATCGAGCCATTTGTAGTAAGCGACTTGATTTAGCTGAAATTAGAAGAAGCACTTAGTCGCCTGGCAAATCCAACTCGTTCAGAATAGCTGAGCGCACTTTGGCAGACAAATTTGTTGAATTGAAAGCAAAACAGCCAGAAATGGTAGAAATAATGGAAAAGTAACCCTCACCGTAGCTTCTTTTAATAAAATGCGCTGAATGTCCGGTTCAATGAGCCAAAATTGCCGAGAATAATAAAATAAAATTGCAGAAATTATGCACAAAAAAGTGGAGGTTGTGATTAAAAATGAAGACTTGTGGTCAGCATAGTGCTCTAAAAAAAAAGAGTTTATTTTCGTATACATGCGTCGGGCTTATCGTATTTTTTATACAAATTCATACATATATGTAAATCCTTTTCTTTGTTTCTAATGGGTTATTGGTAGGCTACTGCATCTTTGTATTGAAAAATGATAGTAATTATGTTTGTATTTAGATATTTCTGACAAATGATTTTTTTAAAATTTTTAAAAAATTTGTATTGAAAACTTAAGAAAATTAAATTAAATTAAATCAATATTTTAATTTTTAATGCGCTAAGTTTGTATGTTATTTTAAGAAGCTTCGTTAAAAATTACTTCTTTATTTTTATTCTTTACGCACCTACGATTAACACTAGCCTTACAAATCTACGGTGTAAATTGTATGAGACATGCAATTCCCACTGACGAGCAAATTTTTTTTTTATTTATTTTAAAGTATTTTTTATAGTTTTAACACGAAAAGTGAGTAACCTATGTTTTTATGAAATTTCCTTTCAAACGCGCATGATTTAATTTTTTGTTTAAAAGTAATTTTTTGCTTAAAAATAATTTTTAGCTTAAAAATAATTTTTTTGCTTAAAAATAATTGTTTGCTTAAAAATATTAATATTTTTTCGCACTAAGCCAATCGTTGGCGTATAAGCAAGCAAAAATCATAGTTTTATTAAAAACAAAAAACTTTCATGAGAAATACGTTCGTATTTACTCGTTTTTATTTAGTGAAACGATAATAAAGTTTTCGAAAAACATGTTGCCTTAAAAAAGTTAACAAAGAATTTACTAAATTAACACACTACACTACTTACTTAAAAAAATTCTACACATAATACTTATACATGCAAAAATATTTAATGTAGAAAACCAAACAATTTATAAGCACTATAGTATTGTACATTTCAAAAGTAGCATACGTTTAAAGATTCATTGATTTATAAACAGAAGTAAAAAAATCATAAAATATATAAAGCTAAAATACATACATATTGTACTACTTATGAAAATGCACTTTAACAATGTATTAAATACAATTATAATGTATATAAAATATACTGTACACATACATAGTATACAACATATTTATGTATGTATGTATTTGCGAACACACACATACACAAGTTAAATGATGAAAGTTTATAACTGTTGTACGTTATTGCGAAAATTATGTCAATTGTGTGTGTGTGTGTGTTTTTTTTAAATAATGTGAAAAGTAGTTGATTTAGAATTCTACAAACGCATGAAAGAGACAATGAAAAAGTTATTAATATTATATTATATCTACACAATTATTTTACATATAAAATAAAATAATAAATAAATATTTTTTGCAAAATAACTTTGCATACTTTTTAATTGTAGCTATGTCAAGACCAAAGTTTGAAAATGGGCCTGAAATAGTCCCGAACTAGTCTCGAAATAGACCTGAAATAGCTCCGAAATGGTCCTGAACAAGTCACAGAATGATCCTAAAATAGTCGCTAACTAATCCCGAAATGGTCCTGAATCTGTCCTGACACGGCTCCGAAATGATCCCGATGAAGTCCCGAAATGGTCTTGATATATAGAGTTCTGAACAGATCCCGAAACGGTCCAAAATGATCCGGAAGTAATGCTAAACTAGTCCCGAAATGGTCTTGAAATAGCCCTGAGCTAATCCATATTTTTATTTGAAGAAGCACAGAACAGATTTTCTGCTGGGTTACGAAAATTTTAGCCATACCGAGAGCTAAGATGTTTCAACATCAAAAACTCTTCACCCAAAACGAGTAACGAGTGTTTTTGTGCGTTTTTGGGCTGGCGGAATCATCGGGCCGTATATCCTCAAAAATAATGCTGGTAACACCGTTACGGCGAACGGTGAACGTTATCGTGACATGATAAGCAACTTTTTATGGCTTGATGACATGGACTTGGAAAATATGTATCTGGTTTCAAAAGTTCAGTGCCACTTGCCACACAGAGCATGAAACAATGATCCCATTGCGAATGGAGTCCCCAGGACGCATTATCTCACGAAGCAACGAGGTCTAATGGCCGCCGAGATCTTGCGATTTGACACCACTGGACTTATTTTTCTGGGAGTACCTGAAAAGTACGTCAATACGCCCAGGACTCAAATAAAGAAAAAAAACTTAAGAAAAATTTCAATGTGTTTTATTGATTGGATCACCCTGTACTTCAACCGATAATTTACACTGCATCCTTCGGTGGTTAAGGCCAAACGTCAAGTGATCAGAAGGCAGCACAAACTACCAAAAGACGCGTCTTACTTTAAGCATCGTTGAAGTTCAGGATGCCATACAAGCTTCGAAAGCCAATGAACCCGACGGTATATGTAGTTGTTGATGCTGAAAAAAATGGGTCCGATGGGAATAGAATATCTCAACAAGGTCCTCAGCCTGCCAATGACTAAACTCGTAATTCCTGATTTGTGGAAATCGGTGAGGGTGTTCGTACTTCTCAAACCAGGCAACAAATGGGAGTCTTATCGTCCTATTACCGTCCTCTCTCCAGTAGTGCAGACTCGTGAGACCCATTCTATACATGTCGCCTGACACCAGTGGAGATTTACCATATCTTCAATAAAATGCCCAGGACCACCACGGCACTTTACATCTTTATCACTCTCCGGTAACTCGCGATCTTAAGCGCTGGACTTATCAAAGGCTTTTGACACCGTTCGGCATTCCTCGATGCTGGAAGACAAAGTGGCATTCCCTCTCCTACAGGAATTAAAACGGTGGATGTCGAAATACTTGAGTGATCGATAGTCGTCGGTCTCGGGATCATACCTTGAAACCAAGGAGAACTAAACATGGGGTTCCTATTGTTTAACATCTACATCTCGAAGCTAACTCAGCCACCGGAGAGAGCTTCTCTGATCTCTCCCATGCTGCTCGATATTGGCGTGGAGCCTAATCCTATCCCCCATGAAATAAACGGCGACTCTTTCATCATCTGATCCAAGGAGGTTGAGCTGGAATCGGGCATCATACCAATTCCGACAGGGACGGCGCCAAATAAGAATGCCGACGGTGATTAGTCCGGGGTTACCCGTGACAGGTTATTGTACTTCGCTGCGCACACAACCGCAATTGTCAATAAGGTACTGAGCCGTAAGAAAGTTCTCAAATCGCACGTACTTGGCGCAATAGCAATGAAATGTTGATGAAGATGGCAACATAGAAGGTAGAAGGCAATTAGCCGGTCGGTTCTAAATACTTGTGCGTCTGTTTAGTCGCCAGAAACTAGAGGGACGCAGTGAACGAAGCTACAGATTTGTCAGAGAAATGCATTGAGGACAGCAACGATATAACTTTTTATATTGAATAAGTTTACTGATCGGCTGCTATCACAAGGAGCCTCCGAGCAGACAATTTTTGGAAGCAGAGTCTACTATGTAGGTACGTCGGAAGGCATTTCTATTAAATTACGGACGAGATCTAGACATACATAACTCCGCCACTAGACCCGACAATGTACCGAAAAGCCATAAACAACGTCCAGAAATAGTGTAATATCACCCTCACAACCCATCAATGTCGTAGTTGGTCAACTACCACCCATCACAAGCGATAAGCTTCAGCTCGTGCGCAACTTTCGAACAGTTACTGTGCCAGGCTTAACTAGTACTTATCTAGACTCGACCACGACATACCCAACAAATTCCGGACTTGTGATTGTTCTCTACACATCACCAAAAACTTTTCACTGTCTCCCTCGAATCCACCAAGCTAACACCCCTCTCCATTTAGTCCGACCACGTCGAAGCAGCGCGTTTCCTGGGCCTACCGTTATTTAGTTGAGCTTGACGACAACGATTGATGGATTAGCCGCTTTAAGTAAGACTTGGTAGCGCCGCTACAACAACAAAAACAACTGGCATGTATCCGGGGGAAACCCATTCTCAGACCACATTTACATTGTTGACTGAAAAGGGTGATGTTTGGCGCGGTCTAATCAGATTCTTGCCCAAAACCTCTGGCAATCTAGTAGTAGGCTTTAAATAAATAGGAAATAAAATTGGGCACCTACATAACAGCAATGAAAAGGGGTTGCAACAGCGGTTTTATACTCCTACTAAAGCTGAAGACTGTCGCTGGATATACATTGCTGTGGTAAGACCAATTGTTTTCTACGAATAAGTAGTTTATTGAGAAAAAGGTAAACGGCTAAAGCTCTACTAAAATCAGAAGCAACGAAGACGACTGCAACCAAAGCGCTCAATGAGCTACTAAAGTTTCTTCCCATGCATTTTTATGCAAGAAAAATGGCATAAAACACTGTCATCAGTTTTAATACGATTCAGAAATGAAGACATCCACACATACATAGGTCATTGCAAAAAGTTTTTTCGATTTAAGAGTTGCCTACAATCGGACTACGCCGAATTCATCGGCACTACCCGCAAATGGTTTCTGTGAGAAGTTTTCTCATGGTCGCAGTACACTCGAAGGATTGTCATTGACTGCCGAGGGTGGATCGCTATTTGTAAAAACGCTGACGACCTCCGCCCACGTAACAATGGCTGTCTGCTAGAAGCAAAAGAGCGTTGTCTCACCCCAGGCTGTTATAACAGTTATAACAGTGCTTGGCGGGCAAAGAGGGCATACTTGGTTCAATTGCGGGAGAGAGGCTGACTGACTTCGCCGCGGCACAAAAAACATGTTTTAGCGCCATATAAAAGGAAGGGCGTGTTGAGAGATTTGTAGAGCGTAATTTTTGTTCGTCGTGTGAAGGCTCTGCTTTTCAATTGCCTATAGAGCCCAAAGTATTTAGCACCTCTTGGCAAGAGCTATTCTTCGCTTTATATTCAGGCTGACGTTGTTGGTGGTATTTATGTGTATGCGTTGAAATACCCGGATCTCAGGCAAACGATGTCAATATCATCCGCATACGCCAGCGGTATAGTTCTACAGCTGTATATGGTGCCGCAGTATTTCCGATTGCCAGATGGAAAAAGTCGCACGACAGCGAATCGCCTTGTCTAAAGTCCGGTTTGGTCTGCAGCCGCACTGACAAGATTCGTCAAGGGCTTCAGTCTTTCACACAGGCTTATTCCGCGATAATTGGCGCTAACGGTGCTATCTGCCTTCTTGTAGATAGGACAAAAGTACACTGAGACCAATTTCTGCTTATTAGCTGGCACATGCTTCAGACCACATCTTCGGCGCCGGCTTTAAACAGCTCATCTGGTATACCGAGGATTCCGCGGGCCTTGTTGTTTATCACATCGCCTTGGTCAAGTGGAGGAACGCGAGCTTCGTCCCTATACATTGGTATGGATTCTTCTTCATCAAACGCGCCACCTGAGTCGCCATTAAAAAGCGATGAGAAGTGTTCCCTTCATATCTCAAGTGTCTCTAGGCACCTCTTACTCGATTTCTGTGTTCATATCTTGGAGCTCAGTGCACATAAATAGCAAGAGGAAAATCCAATAATATGTACGCTTGGGTACCATGGAATTCACCACTAATCGCTGAAGCACCATCATATCCTTGGCCATAAAGGTAAGAACAAGCTATACCTGCTGGCGAAAGATACTTCTTAAAAGTTTTTGATAACTATCTTAAAGTCAAATAGGTGATAAGATTAAGAGTCTAAAACCCCTCCCCGTAGTAAAGTCCTAGAGTCGACACTAAAAGTATCCTGCGAAGATATTCAAAATCACAATCGTCGTTTTTATTTATTTATTATGGCCTCAAATCGATTTTTTATTTTTTTTGTATATATTTTTTTTTATTATTTATATAGCTAATTACATAGAATATATAATATGTACATATGTATATATATTGAGAATACATATATGTATTTAGAATTTATATAATATAAAAAATTAATCATATTTTTATCATAAAAACTATAGCTATACAGCTTTATTCTATTTCGTATAAGTATTTATAAAAATTATTTGTCCTATAATATATTTATATTTCTACATATTATATACAAATTACATATACATAAACTCAAGCAAAGTGGGCATATGCCATACAACAAACAAACATACATAAATGTGTATGTTTGTATGTGAGCACTTCGTCTTTAAGTATTCAAGGTACATTCGCTCGTGGTAAAAAGGTTTAAATATCGTTGGCGTTATATCTGAAAACTATATTTACAATTGATTTAACGCGTTGGTGATGGTTTTTTTTTCGATTTCCAATTTCGCCTTATAACTTAACTTAAGATTAACACAAAAAATAACAACAAAAATTTCGACTAGTTGCAACAAAAATTGTTATGTTTAAACATACATTTATTAAAATTATAGTAAAAATAGTACTAAAGTGCGTAAATATTACAAAAAACTTGCGCTAAAAAATAATTAAAACAAATCATACTCTGGAACTACTGACAGAGTAAGAGAAACGTGAGCCGCATTGCATAAAGAAGTTGAGTAACTTTGTTTTTTTTTTTTAATATTGACAGTGTGTCTGCGTTAGGGTTCTCGCTAGGGCCCACAATCTCCGACGACTTCAACAAAGACTTTCAAACAGCAGTGCTGCGGTCATTTCCCCTAGTGGATCAAAATATGACGTAGCGGTCTTTGCAGTACAGAGTCCACTTTATTTTTCTACCGTCTCGCCAGATTTATATACAATGAAAAATCGCTTTAGCGGTTACATCTCATTAAAATTTTGAAAACTCCCCTTATAACTTGAAAGACAGACATTAATATATTTGTAAGTCAGCTTCGCCCATAATTTTTGATGATGAAAATTGTCATCGGTCTACTTCGAGTCGTGGACAAAAAAATGGCTGCGTTGAACGCCACTGAGGGCGGGGAAAGAGCAAGACAAAATCAAAAACAAGGACAGGGCAAAGATAAAGACAATGGCAAAGATGCTGTCAAAGGCAATGAGATGAAAAAAGGCAATAGGGGTATTCTCCAAATCTTGCAAAGCCATTGCACGTAGCACGGATTGCATGGATTGCATAACGTACAAACACACAACAACAAAATACATGGGAAACGACATTTCCTATCGCTGCAAAATATGCAATGTCGAAACCCATGTATATATTTTGCAAAATAGCATAGCAAGATATATGCGACCCTGTGATAGTTGTTTTGTTGTTGGAATTGCTACATATTTCTCTCATTCCTCTCATCTCGCTCACTTCATTTTTTTCTGCTGTCTCTTGTTATTGTATTTGATACATAATTACGCTGTTTGCTACCCATGCATTCTACTACTTTGCAATGGGGTGCTCTCGTACTGTTCGAAATTAGGAATAGTATTTTTGCATTTCGTGCAATCCGTGCATCGTGCAAGACTTCGAGAATACCCCTAATAAAAAAGGTTAAGATTAAGATTGGGATTAAGGAGAAGATGAAGATGAATTTGAATAATATCATGGTGAATATGAAGGTGTGGATAAGAGATAAAGATGAGGAGAAAGATGACGAAGATGATGAAGAAAAAGATGAAGATTGAAGACTGAAGGCGAAGATGAAGAGGAAGATGATGATACAGAGGAATATGAAGATAAAGATAAAGATAAAGTTAAAGCTGAGATAAAGATAAAGATAAGGATAAAGATTAAAGCGAAGATTAAGATGAAAAAATAGATAAATATAGGAAAAGATAAAGATACAGGTACAAATAAAGACGAGGAAAGAGATAGAGATATAAATTTAGATAGAGACAACAATAAAAAAGTGACAGTAAAGATGAAGCTAATAATAAAGACATATTCAACTATAAAGATTAAGATAAAGAATATGAAAGTAAAGATGAAGGTAGGGAATAAGAGATGACGAGGAAGATGAAGATTGAAGACGAAATTGAACAGGAACATGAAGATAAAGATGAAGACAAATAAATAGATAAAGATAAATGTAAAGATAAAATAAAAGTTCAAGATAAAGATTAAGTTTAAAATGAAGACGAAGAAGAAGATGAAAAGGAGTATAAAGATAGAGATAAAGATAAAGCTAAAAAAATAAAGATAAAGTTAAAGAAAGAGATAAAGATAACAATAAAGGTAAAAAAGGGAATAATAAAAATAAACACGAAGATAACAATAAAGATAAAAATATATATTTATCTATGATCAAGAATATAAAGGTAAAAATGAAGGTGGTGATAAGAGATGACCAGGAAGATGAAGATTGAAGGCGAAGTTGAAGAGAAAGATGAAGCAAAAAGGATAAATGCAAAGGCAGAAATAAAGATAAAGTTAAAGCTGAAGCTAAAGATTAAGATGAATATGAAGATGAAGACGAAGAAGAAGAAATAAAAAAATTGAAATAAAGAGATAAAGATAATAATCAATATAAAGATAAAAGTAAAGATAAAATAAAAGCTAGTCACAAAGTGGTCCTGAACTAGTTCCAAAATGGTTTTGAACTAATCTGGTTTTGAAAAGAACTTGTCGCAAATGGTCCTGAGCTAATCTCGAAAAGCTCCGAAAGGGTCTTGAAATAGTCCTGAAAAACTCCCGAAATGTTCCTACTTAGTTCCCCGAATAGTCCTGAAAAGACTTCATAACGGTCGAAAAAGTCATGTCCCGAAATTATCTCCGACAAGTCTTGAAACGGTTCCGAAATTTTCTCTTATTAGTCCCAAACTGCTTTCGAACTTGTTCAAAAATGGTCCTCAATTAATCTCTAAATGCGCCTGAAATTGCCTTGAACTAATCTCGAAATGGTTCATAAATAGTCCCGAAATGAACCTGAATGGCTCCGAAATGATCCCGAACTAGTCTCGAAATAGTCCTGAACACGTCCTGAAACTGTTCCAAAATTATCCCGGACTAGTCGCGAAATGGTCCTAAACAAGTCGTGAACAAGGCTCGAAATGATCTTGAAATAGTCCTGAACTAGTCCTTAAATATTTATTTGTACACACAAGAAGCAATAACAGATTTTTTCTGGGTTACACAAGAAGCAGTTACAAATTTTTTGCTGGGTTAACGCAAATTTTGCCCATACCGAAGGGCTAAGATGTTTACGCATTAAAAGGTAAGAAAACATTAAGACTTGCCCACTACTACATATGCACGTAGTTATCAACCTCACTGCCGAGTTTGAATCTTTGGACGGACGCTTACAATTTAGCACCAGGACTTCTATCTTCCTCGAAAAAGGGCTCACTTTGCCAGTTAAGCTACGAAATCGTCGGAGCTTTGTGGCCCACTATAAACTAATTATAATTTCAAAATGCACAATTTTTGCCGCTAGAGTAATGACCTTTTTTAATTTGAAGACAATTGTATACTACTTATTATAAATTTCTCCGAGTAACAAAATGTTGTTATTGAACTGGTAGCCTTGCCACTTTCTTTCGCGCATCTTTCTAATCTCTCTAAAGTGTATTCGTAATCGCAAAGCCTCTGTACTTTTAACTGAACACGCTTCACTTTATATGTAAGTCTCTTCAGCATAGCGCCAGTTTATGATTTCAAATGCAAAAAAGATGCAAGATAGCTTACATCTCCACTTCCTCCAATCACTTACTTCACTCTCATCACATTATTAACCTTCGTAAATATCAAATTCCTCTTTAGGTCGATACCAGTCTTCAGTAGCATGTTCGTAGATCGCCTGTCGTACTAGTTGCTCCGCAACATCTATAGGATGCCGCGATCGCTGCTCCTCTGACGATTCCACGAACTCTTCGTCACTCACAGTGCCATCATCATCAAAATCCGTCTCTTCCACTCCCGTCTCAAAATCATCCATACGCTCGGAACGAGGACTACGTGATGTGGCACGAAACTCCATTGGCATGCCATAGCATTTGCAAATGCAACAAGACGGGAAACGAAACCAATCGGAGAAAATGCCACGGCATTCGTTGTGCGGATCGTAGGCGAGTAAACGATGTAGGCGATATTGCTGTTCGCAGCGGCAACCGTCGCGACAGTACATCTGACGATTTTCCTGTGTGCACTTCTCCCAGTGCACGTACTGCTCGAAAGGATAGACATTGAGCAGGGCGAGCACTTCGCCGCGGGTATTGTTGGCCCAAAATGGTGCAACCACCTCCTCCTTAACGGGACAGGCGTTGCTGGAAAGAGAAAAAAAGGGAGAAAGGAATCAAGATGTGATTGTAAAGCTTAAGCTTGTTTAATTTCCTTGCTAATGCAATCTCTTATTCTCTACCACTTACATGCCACGCATATTGGGACCGACCTTCACTTCCTGTTTAAGCGCATCTTGATATAACTGGCCGTCGCGCAGCACCGGTTTTGTAGACGCAGCAGCAGCAGCAGCAGCCGCGGACGGTGTTGTCTGTGCCGGCGCCGATTGTGGTCTTTGAAATTTCTCGCCAGCAATCTGTTCAACATGAGCTTGTTCCTCCTTCGCGTCGGTGGTTGTTGCAGTGCTTGACGCTATTGTAGGTTTAGCTGCCGCAGATAACTCTGCCTGTGTTGAGGTGAATTTCGTGGCGGCTGTTGTTGGCACAACCGCTTGCTCGCTCAACACTGTAACGGGCGGCAAATCGGCTTTATTCGCATCAAAAGCGTGCTGTTGGTTGCTAAGGTGTGCTGCTAATGCCGCGAATGGGTCTGTGGCCACTGCAGTTGCAGCTGTTGGAGCTGTCGGCGCGTTTATGTCTGCACTAGTTGCGCCGCCGCCGTTTGATTGCGTTGTCCCATTATCGGCGTCCGTTGTGATGTCTGCATCATCAGCGGCGGCTGTGTTCGACTGCTGAGCTGATGTACTGCTGTCTAGCTTGGGAGCAAGCGTTGTGGCACTTTGAGTACGTTCACTTTCATTGGCCGGTTTTGATTTTAAAGTCACACTTTCTTTTCCATCGCCCGCAACAAATATTGGCTGTAGTCCATTCACTTGTTGCAATTTGAGATTATGCGTTGGCTGTTGCTGTGCAGGCCGTTGTTGTTCCGTATGGTATGCTGGATTTTGTTGTAGAGGTGTGGGTGCGACGGGCGCCGGTGAGTCGGGCGCTTCATTGTGTGCAGTTCCTAATGCAGTTGTGGGTGTGGTAACCACCTTGAGTGTTGTGGAGATGGTTGCAGACTCGGAATTATTTCTATGTTCAGTTAGTGGTTTCTGCAGCTGCCCGAGCTTTGGTGATTCAATTATTTGTATATTGTCACCCATGTGCAGCGTCATTGCCGGTGAGGTGGGTATTTCGTAAACGCTATTCGAGGCGAGATTACCATCGTCTTCGGGTATTTCGAGTATGGTTTCTTCATGCAGCACCGTTTCACTAGTCGCGCCAGTGTTTTCTCCCGACAATTTCGGTTCCTCCGTAGTCGTTGTCGTGGTGGTGATTTTAGTTGTGCGTCGTCGTAGAGAGGAATGTGTTGGTCTATTACGATTAACATAGACATTAATGCGCCGTCTATGCCCGCCTCCATTGAAGCTCATATTTGTTCTTCGTCTATGCGTAGGTTTCAAAGGCTGCCCCTCATCCATCTTGGCTTCCACCTTTTCACTAGGCCCCTGTATGTTCGCTTCTTTTCCCACTTCCGGTATTGCCGTCGTTGTCGTCGTCGTTGTAGAAACCGGCCGAAAATGTGGTTCCAATAGCACATCTTTGTTTTTATTACCTGCATATTCTTCTCCCTCCGCATGCATATACTTAGCCGCACGCGCTCTATGCGGCTCTTTCGAATAACGTTCTGCAGCATCTTCAACATCATCAACATCGATCTCATTGTAGAGTATCTCGTCGCGCAGCACCGAAATATGTCGCACATCGCCGTACATGCGCTTCATGAGTCCATGATTTTCGTGTACGAATCGACGTACTGCATGCCACGGATATGCAGAGCCGGGTAGATGACAGTAGGCTTGCCGCGTTAGGTCGCAAGGTATGGCGGCGAGTATTTGCGCTCGTCCACGACGCGAAAGTTTCGGTGTGTGTATGGTGCATGAATTGGCGGAATCGAAACCGAAACCGTCAATTGGACGAATGATTGTGGTGATGAGTAGCAAAAGGAAGAGGAAATTTATCTGAAAATGAAATGAAATTGTTAATGCTGACAAATACGAGTATATGGCGAAGCATCCTACTGTCAAAGTTCCCACGCTCCAGCTTAAGGAAATTTAAGCATGGCGTTTAAGTTTAGTCAAAGAAATTTGTAAGCAATAAATGAGTTGAGATGGAGGTAGAAATCGATTCACAACATCTAACCTTGCTCTCTGTAGGCCGTACATTCGTAAACCTAAACTAATCTAGCCTAAACTTTCTTCGTTTAGTACCAATACAACCTTGGATTGGGAAATTTATAAAACTGCGCAAGTGATATCTGTACAACCGAGATCTAGAAAGCTAAGAAGTATTCTTAGCAGGTCTTCTGCAAAAGCGTAGAAGTATGTAATGAATACTCCCATAAAGACGCATTCTTGCGGCGATTCCGCTTCTCTTGGAATATTTAAGTACTATGAGCAGCGAGGAATGGGCTTATACTTCCCCTTGATGCCTATTTTCCATGCAACCTAGACTCAGGAGAAGCCTTCGATTTGGGAACGGTGAATTGTATGATTTGATTAAATTCTAAATATTATTTATTCAGCATAAAACTACAGAATTTCGCTACTACTTCGGGTCTTTTGGATTATTGCTCGATTTTCGGCACTTTGGACAATTTCGGGAACAACGGGATGTTCGAGACTACTTTGGAGTTTCCGGGAGTATTTCGGGATTGTCGGAACTACATAGGGATTTTTGAAACTACTGCGGGATTTTAAGAATTTTCGGGATTCGGGATCGGGACAGTCGTGACAGAAAGGGCTGCAGAGAGGCGTCGGGGTACTGTGTGCTGGTCAACTCTGGATTGCGACACTTAAGTATTCGTGCACGCTTCGAGATTATCCTGGATAACGCGGATCACTGCACATAGACTGGAGCCAAACAGCGTTAGGCTGCACCAGACCACAGGGATGTTTTATCCGGAGTCTATTTCGGTGAAAAAGAGAATAGGAATATCTTGGACAACATATGGACTACTCTTGGACAGATGGGCCTCTTGTCAGCTCTGTGGGTGCTCTGTGAAAACCAGTTTATTATCTGCTGCTGCATTATTTCCTGGGAAAAGGTGGTCGCAACTGCAAATTATGCTGGCTGTTTTGACAAGACTTTGCTGATGGAAATGATCGCTGTGAGACTAAATATCAATTCGCAGCTGTTCAGAGTATGATGTGGTGAAATCATCTCAACTTTTACGATTAATCCAATATATCGTATTTTTACGCCGGAACAATGGCGTATCCAGGGGGGATAGGGGATGGTTCCCCGCCCTAGTCAGTGAATTACTATTTTCTTCTACTTTTTATTTAATAACACAGTACCAGGTTGACCGAGCTTTTCCCGGAGTGCATATACATACATTTTTAAAGTTTTCAAGATTTGGATAGCTTTAAAAAAATATTTTGGAAAAAATTGGATTTCGATATCTATTAAGTAAATTTCTTACTCCAAATTTAGGTAGCAACCCTATTCCGAAATACGCTGGAACGAATGGTACATATCTTGAGCGTATATGTACTGTGTATACATAAAAAAATGCTGATTGAAATTAATAAAATAAAAAAAAAATTCAGACCAAGGCTCTCAACAATACCTTTCATTTGATATCCATATTGCGATGTTTTAGATAAATTGTGTAGAATCGAAAATAAGTGGCAACCTTACACTATTATCCTAACAGATACCATTTTGTATATAAGGAAAGCATTGTTTAAGAACCTTCTCTTGGTACCCATGAATAGCAATATTGTACCTCTTTTTCTAAACCAAAAATTAAATAAATATGAATTTCAAAATAGGTGGCAACCCTATCAAAAATATTTTTGAATTAAGGACCTTTAAAGT
The DNA here is from genome assembly GCF_013731165.1 of Rhagoletis pomonella. Taxonomy (NCBI): domain Eukaryota; kingdom Metazoa; phylum Arthropoda; class Insecta; order Diptera; family Tephritidae; genus Rhagoletis; species Rhagoletis pomonella. Next base: position 58,030,697 of record NW_023458560.1, read on the forward strand.
AGCTGCCATTTGATAAACATATTATGATGTTTTAATTAATTTGTAACTAATTTCGAATAGGTGGCAACCTTATACGAGTCTTCTCGGTGATAGTGCCTATTCAGATAATCTTAAAATCCAAAACACTATCTATGTACAAAATTTAATCAAAATCGTTAGCGTTCTTGTTTGCAAATTTCCGATTTATAAAATTTGGAAACCTATATTTTTCATCACTTTGTTCAGCTTTTCATAGATATATGTACATACATATCTACATATATACGTGATTTTTTTCCGACTCTTTAATTTAAAAATGCAAAAAATATGTGGAAAATCCAGACTTTTTATGACCAGCTATCGATCAAGTGAGCTTATGTGGGTTAACACAAATCAAACTGAAAGTAAACGCGCTACTAGCAGCAGCATACCAGCTAGCGTAAATTTGTGGTTACATACATACATATGTATGTGCATATATACTATGTATGTATATGTATACTTAGATATAATGGCATTGCACTGAAGCTCATGAAAAACGAAATGAACAACAAAAAAAAGAAAAAGATGCCAAATGAAAAGAGAAATGCGTCAATCAACCGAGCAACTAACAACAAACAATACCAACCGATCAAGCATATCCAACCCGCTGCAATCATCATCTTACTATCACCGGCTGCAAGCACCACCAACACCAACTCAGCTATGCTGGGCTGCTGTTTGAGTCGCATGACTGGGTGGGCAGACATTAGCCGACATTATCAGACAGACAGGTACATAGTACAACTCGTACTGCACGTTGTCTCCGCCACCAAGAGCAGGTTGGTTTCACTTGTGGTTAAGTGAAATGTGAAAAAATTGAAGAATGAAAAAAATAAAAATAAAATAAAATCAACAGAATCTTGGGAAAACGGTGTATGCCATTAACATTATTGCTGTTCTTTGCTTCTAGCTTTTACTTTGTCTGCGCCCATATTGCCACTTTTTGTCTTCTATTTATGTACTATGTAAGCGCATACACCGCTTCTTTGGCGGCAAAATGACGGTAAAAGTTGTAATTATGGCTGTATGCGGTGGGCCGTGTATGCTGCAACTGCTGCAATTTACCGATTTTGTAGTAAAAGTTGTGGGAAGGTGATCAAATAGATGCGCATAATGAGAAGATATGTGAAATATCGCTTTGAAGTATGCTCATTATATTCATCCCATTATTCCTATGAAAATAAGTTATTTTCTGGTACATAATTCAAATCTAAACGGGCCTTGAGTTCAGTTACATAAAGTTAGATTTAGTTAGGGTTCACTAATAATCCAAACCATCCTGTTCCCGAATATATAAAAATTTGTTTATACAGAGTCACTCTTGATGTATCGAACGAATAGCTTTGCTTTGGATATGCTCATCACTCACTTATGTTTCCAAAACGCTATTCACATTCCGATGTGGTTACGTTGCCTTTTTAAATCATGAAAATTGTAATTAAGCCTTAACACCGTTTTCATTAGCGTATTTATTACACCAAAAATCCAAAAAATTTAAATTTTGATTTCCAAATAAATTAATCAAAACATTATTTATGGTAAATGGTTATTTATGGTCTCACTTTTCCTTTTCATATCGACACTATTCACAGCTCTCGCCACAATATTTTCAATCGAACATGCATATTTAATGCTTGTAACTTGGCAGATTTACATAAAAAAATATGTTTGGTATTACTGCGCATGCGCTGCATACTTATATGCCATTGCCCTCTAAATGTAGTGAAAGCTTTTCAAAAGTGCAAGGTTGGTAAAGTGACTGATTAAGTGGCGGATTTACGCTTCACCCTCAACAATAGTTCAAACGTGTGCGCAGTGAAAGTGTTGAAATAAAAATTATAGGCTAGGATTCTTTGCTATCCGTTCCACTTCAAGGCCCTTGAGGTAATTGACGATTTGAAAACAGAAGTACTGTGTGTGTATAAGTATGTATTTGCATTTTTAATTTTCATTTGAATAAAGCCGTCATAAATTCCTGAAATTGCACGTTTTATATGGGGTGAAGACAGTATCTCTGGCAGTTAGTCGATGGCTCTAATGAAAAATTCAAAAAAATTAAAAAAAAAAAAAATTCAGTGCGATGTAGAGAAAAGAGAGAAAATTTTTTAGAATTGAAAAACATTAAATTTTTAGGTGCACAAGGACGAATATGTATTGAAAATGTCCTTTTAAAAAAATGTTTATCCTATAGTTTATAAACTAGTAAAGTTAAAAGGACAATTTCCATGCCTTTTCAACCTTTGTACCAAAACATTTAATGTTCTTTAAATTTTGCACATTTTTCTCTTGTATTTGGCATCCATATTTTTAATCTACATTGCACCGAATTTTTTAAATAATTTTTTAATTTATCATATCCTTAAAATTTCAAAATCCTTTAAAAAAAATCCTGACGTCAGAGAGAAAAACTAAAAACGCAGTTTTACTATATTTGGCCGCTAATTTCGTGAGTATGTTGATTTTTGTCTGGCTAAAATTGACTGTCCCACTCCCTTAGATGGTGTCTACATTTGTAGATTACCGGCCAAGAGATAGCCATTTTTGAAAGAAAGGTTTTGAAGGTATTAGAAATAATTTTTTTTGTAGGCTTAATAGCCAAAACTGCTTAGAATTGATTTTCATGAAGCTACTGAAAATCTCGAACACGGTTGTAGTGGAATTATTTTAGTTATTATAAATTTTCAGCGAAAAGCACATGGCAAAATTTTGTTTGGTACCCGTATTGTAATAATGGTAACCTCTGCAAAAAAAAAAAATAAAACTTTATGGCACAACTGCAGGCCAAGCCCTGTAATTTGACACCTCACTTTTGAAACCCTAACATTTAGTAGCATTTAGCATTTAAAAAGTACTTTCTTAGGGCCTTAAATGATTCCATGCAAATTTTCAATTTATTCCCAATAGCACATAATTAATGCTACCTGCATATATGCAGCTCCTAAGCCAACACAAACACTCAATCATCAGCTTAAAAAAGCGCATAATTCGTAACATAACTCTTACGTGCAGGCAATGCATAAGCATATTTAATTTACATACTCGTAAATATGTAAATTAGGGTGGTGGACAAATGGACATGCGGGAAAAAAATGTTTGAAATGTAGAGCATATATGTACCTCTAGGATTTTTCTAAATAGAAAAAAAGCATACCCGCATTTTATTATTAAAAAAGATATTTAGAACTGCCTCAAAGCCCAAGGAGTTTTCCACGTTTTTTTTTTTTTATATGGAGAAAAACACTTTTTAGTAGAAGTGATATAGAATTTTTGATTTTATTTGTAGGTCCGCCCAGAATCCTAAAAAAATGCAATGCGGGCACCCATAAAAATCGTTAGTATTTAAAAATGGTAAAATAAACAACTGGATATCATTATTGGGAGTCTCCTGAAGAGAAAGAAGAAGTTTTTCGTTCGAAAAATATTGATTTTCAAGAATTCTATACAATTTCTAGGAAACAGCGTCTTTTCCCATATCAAATACATGGAAAAGCGGCATGGGCTTTTGAGGCAGTTCTAAATATAATTTTTTTTTTTAACAAAAATATGCTTGTATTATTTATTTCCATTTAGAAAAATCCCAGGAGGTGAGAGATTAACATTTTACATTTTTTTTGGGCCACCCTAATGTGAAAATTTTCACTGTTGCGTCGTCTGGTGGAAGTTTTGAGAAAAAGATAAGTGCGGAAATAGATTCCTCATACCAAAAACCCCCTCCTATAGCTTGTTTTTTTTTACAAAATTTAATCACTTCTTTACGACACTACAGTAAAATGCTAAGAAACATATTTTCGCAGTTTAGCGAGCTCCTATTCTATTTTATAAAAATGGTTTATTCGGCATATTTGCTTAGAATTACACGTAGAATCCTTCTGTGCTAAACGCGCATAGTCGAAAAAATCTCCCATATCTACAAATTGACCCGCCTTAATGTTGGTACATAATTTTATGCATGTAGCAAAATGCGTGTAAAAGCCCTCATAACCGGCTAAATGCCACTTCATTCCAATTGCTAGTAAAAGTGTTAGGTAATATGCGTTGTTCAGCTTTAATCAAGCTTTTTATTTATGCTTGTTTATACGTGTATGTGCTTGTTTGTATAATAACACTGTCGCAATTATGCTAATCGCTTTTTATTTTCCCACTTGACTTATGTTGATTATAATTTTATTATATGGAAATGAAAAGTGTTTACTTGTCTATCTGCTCAATTCACCTGTTAAATAGTTTGTGTTTTATGATTCGATTTGGTTTTTTATTAGATTTTTGATTTATGTATATTGTGATAGTAGTGAATTGTGTTTGCCTGTATGTTTGTAGACATTCGTAAATCCATACATATATATATTTTTTTAGGATACTAGTACAACAAGAAAAGAAACCATCAAACAGTCAACGAAATGGAATGTTGGTAATATTTCTATGGAAGATTGTAAAAATGTCAAAAATAGGAATTTCACTTAAGCTTCCTGAAAATATGCTTGGAGTGTACCGCTGTATTTTTTTTTTTGCCTGACCCCAAGGCTTAAATGCAAATGACAGTATGGCAAAAGGGCCGGCAAAAGGGCCTTTAACAATTCTTACCGTGTCTATTACAGTGAAGTAGTTCTTCAGTTCTCGTTGTTAAAATTTTCGGCATGAAGGATTTAGTCGTTCTGTTATCTTCCTTACTTTTCCGACTTTTAACCGACTCCAATCGGGACCAAAATTTATAGGTGATATCTTTGACTATGATAGTATCGATTTTGGGTATTAGATGAAAAAAAAAATAATAATTATAAGTTTTTAATCTCCATAGATGAATGTGAACTTTGGCCCCTGTGCGACACGCCTTTACCATCTCCAGTCGGGACCAAAATTTATATGTGATATCTGTGACCGTGGCAATTGTTAAAATAAAGTTGCTGAAAGTTTGTTACAAGTAAACTCTATGTTGTCGCGTTCCGGTTGTAGATAGACGCAAACCTACGTGTTTGTTTCGAAAAGAAGAAGAAAGTGGTTGCCAACTATTAAAAAAATTAAATCCAATTAAGTTAAATAAATTATTAAAATATGGGTAACAACGAAAAGGCTTTACTTCCAAACTAAATGCTTGGAAATTGTTTCCAAAATACATGGATTAAAGGAATTAGGTGATTGAAATATGTATTACATTATGGGTGTCAGAAAAAAAATATTTAAAATACGTTTAAGAGGGTTGCTGTCAGTTTAAAAAGTTAAAGTCAAATTATTTAATAAGCTAAATGAATTATTACAATGTGGGCACCAATTCAAATGAGTTTGAAAAGGCTTAATTTACAAACAAGGAGTGTTGCCACCTGTTTAAAAAAATCAAATTCAACTTGAATTGAGGGCATGAAGTAATTAAAACACATATGGACGAGTGGAAGAGGTGTAGAAAGGTTGTAGTTAGAAAATATTTGAAGAGGGTTGCCATCTGTTCGAAAAACTGCATTTAATTAAATTCATTCAATAAAATGGTTTTAAAAACCTTTATTACTAAACTAATTAAAGGAATTAGGTAGTTGAAATGTTTATTACCATTTGGTTGTCAGACGAAAGTGGATTAAGAAGGTTTTAGGTTGAAAATATTTCGAAGTAGGTTAAAAGGGAAAATGTGAAAATTGTCTATAGGTGGAGTCTCATAGACTCAACAAATCGGATGAGGGCAAACTACTTTCATCATATATGGGTTATGACTCCAGTGAACTATTCCTTTAACTTAAAAAGGCTGCCTGTTTAAATTTATTACTACAAAAGCAGTTAAGATAACAAAATTTTACTTGACAAATGTAATTTGCTATGGCTTTGGATTAATCTTGGGGCTCTAGAGGAAAACATAAGCAGACGTGTATATATTTGTTTGCATGCATGTAGCTATGTACAGTGTCAGGTATTTGTCAGTGAACAAAATTCGCATTTTGTTGCCTGTTTGACTTAATAACAACTGTTTCTTTCCCATACAACAGATATACATATGTTAATGTGTTTGTCTAAATGTATGCATGTATTTTTACTTGTTCCAGTAAATGGGTCATTGTTAAAATAGCGAAAAACAAACTCAGAAACAACTACTGTTGACTTCTTCGTTTTGCAACAATGTGCGCCTTAATGAACCGCGGTAGTAAAAGCATTGTACGATAAGTGTAGAAGCATAGTAAAATTCTTTAGAAATTGTAATAGAATAATATTTAGTTGGAAACGCAGAAAAGTTTTAAGTTAAATAGCCGTTTAGACAAAAGATACATACATAACTGCGTCCTAGTGCACTTGCCTCCTCGTGGTGTCGCCATATCACCGCAATTCACTGTTGAAACTCCTTTTCTTCCTAGTTGTAGGGATGAATGGATCAGATGGGTAGCACGCTTCATAAAACCTAATCGCTCATTCGGAGCTACTTCCATCCACACAATGGACATAGCGCAGCATGCCTATCGTAAGGGGAGATCGGTCGATAGCGCTCTCCTCGAAGTGGTCGGTACTACTGAAAGGTCACTGGAATACGGGGAATATACCCTAGAAAAGTCTTAGATGTTGAGGGCGGTATCAACAATGTCGAAACGGGAGGCTATTAGTAGGGCTCTGGAGGGGCACGAAATCCATCTTTATATAGTGGCATGGATCGACTCGATGCCGAATAGCAGACTAATCAACGTAGCTTTAGGCACATAGTCCATGATTTGAAGAGGAACTCTGCAGGAAGCGGTCTTATCCCCTGGTGTGGCTCTGGTTGTTAAATTAACTGTAAGAAAACTTTAAGGTTAGGAGAGCGAAGGCAGGTAGCGAGTAGATGACTTGATTAAACTAATTTTCGGCAAACTCTTGCCAACAATTAGTGAGCTGATGGAAGTGCGACAGTTTCCAGCTGGGCCAAAGAAAATGGGCTAGGATGCCACGTAGAGGAAAAGGCAACGATAGGCATATAAGCGTACTATCCGCTAAAAGAGCTTGCGGGAAAACTGGGGTCTACCACAAGTAAATATTAGTAACAGGTGCAGCCGAGAAAGGGGCCATAAGACTAAGGGAATCAAAATTGTAGAAGCAAACGAATTACGGACACGCAGCGGCCTTGAAGGTAATGAATAGTGTTGATGTAACGGAATCAAGGCCGACTTAGATGTCGAAACTGACTACCTCCAGTCATGCTGGGATTTTAGTCTTAAGGTACCCAAAACTTCCCAACCTTCCTAGTGTATCGCTATAGTGGAAAATACCATCATTTACCGAATGTAGGTTGCCTTCCCAACCTTCGTTAGTTGGAAAAGTTTTGGTTACCTTAAGACTAAAATCCCAGCATGACTTAAGGATAGGAACAGCAGTCGAATAGGGTCTATAATTCAAGGACCTGCAGTGCCTTTCAGGCGGAGATCGAAATATTTGTGCATCGCTGGTTTCACAGAGTGTCGTCGAATCCTCACTCTCTTGTGTCCCTGGATATAGCAAAATGGAAGGGAATGGAAATTATCGTAGCGGAAAGCTAAAGCTATGGATCCATCGTGACAACTGTGAGATTTCAATATCCTTATGGTCGAGCCTAAATAAGAGTCGAACTGAAGAATTACTGACGCTAAACAAATCTGCAGTAAGGGCTCCATCGATGGCGTATACCAACCAGCTGCCTCTACACTTTGAATGTTATTCCCGAACTCTTCGATAAGGCGTCTCAAGAGTCATTTATACCCTCCACTCCATGCCACTTGGCTGCAAAACACATAGAGTCAAAGTTAGCATTGTCAGATATCAACCAAGTGCCTTCATCGTATGGCCGCTTGGCTGTCCAAGAAAATTGCAATGCTTGCCGAGGTTTGTTCTGGGGTGAAACTATTTTACTCACCCGTCTGATAGCAAAAACTTCTGCCTGAAAAGCACTTAGTAAATCTAGTAGTCGAACAGACTTTTCAACTTGGGCGACCAGTTTTGCGCCGTCCATAAAAATTGATGCTTCGAAGCGCTCATAAGGGCACTTCACTCTTTTCTTGTTGGAAACGTTATATTTACCGAAGAAAAGAACCCTCTCGGCGAAATGTGTGGCGCTTCCAAATAAACGCTTTTAGAAAGGGCTTTTTCAATGCGACCTTTTCCTTGGCAACTCTGTCTTAGGTGTTTCAAGAGCGTGGCCAAAGGAAGCCAGTAGAGAAAAAAATCGAAGTAGACATGTCGGTGCGTATCTGGTGCAAAGTTAAACTTTGAACTTTGTCATTATTATTTCAACTTTGTCATTATTTTTTCTTCTTCTAAGGGAAGCAGAATCAGGAGGCCTTAAAGTTCTGACTATTCCTCATAAAACAAAGAGCAGTAGAGAAACTATCACTACCGCTTCAAAATAAGGGTTCCGAGAAGGCTTCGTTTTTTTTTCTAATTATACCTACTGGGATGTAGTCTGATTTTTCGCCAATCGTTCAAATAGTACAGGATATGCCTGTGTTTGCACTACGATCTTTCCATAGACGCAGTTATCTCAACTCCAGGACCACTCCGTAAATCATTCTCCTTAGTAAAGAGATTCATCGGTGGCATATGGCAGATAACTTTCAAGGTTCCATTACACACGATCTGATCACCCCGGTAGGCGCGATGCACACTGAGCTTTGCAATATGCCTCACATTTCAAGAATAACTTTTCGTTAGTCTCGATCAATACGGCAAAGGAATAATTGCATATGAAACGTTGGAAGAAGTTTTTAAGAGATTTGCAATTGAATATTCTAATCCACAGTTCTATAAATCAATTTTAAATTAAAATGACAAATTTTCCAAACAAAATTGTGTAATTTTAAATTTTAACAGGCCAATAAATTTAAAACATATTGGTGCAAGAATACTTAACCGTTCTGAAAATATTTTTTATTTTTTGTTAATTTAAGATAAATTTTTCCTATGCTTAAGTATGCTATTATGTACATATTTCCCACAACTCTCACCTTCCTTGAATAAGTTACTTGTAAAGCCATTTTTTATCTTCGATTCACTTTACAATTTATGCTTTCCTCCGCGTTACCAATGAGGCATATAATTTAACTGTAAATCACTTGCAATTTACGTGCGCACTTACCTTAACGTATAATTAGAAATAAAATAATTACTTGGGATTACAGCTTTGCGCTCTCTTTGTCAGTGAAAAAGGGAAAGTATGAAAAACTTGTTAGAGTTTGTGGTTTTCTAGTTTTCTTCTTGTTACAAAAAGTTATATGTAAATTGAATTCGATTGAATAATTCGATTTCAACACTTTAATCTTCCTGGAACACTAAAGTAATAGTGAAACTGAAATAAGTAGGTTTTGTAAGAGGGATTAATGGTTTTTTTCTTTAAATAGAAAAAAAAAAGTGGCTGTGTTGTTCAAAAGTGACATTTGAATAGGTTAAAATGCTTTAGAGTCCTGTGATGGTTACTTGACCTTTAATTCTGCATTGTCGTGAATTTGCGAAAAAGCGCTGTACCAAAGAAAACAATCCCGCCAAAGGTGTCCGACTTCTTTTATTCAAACAGGGTGGTCTAGGAACTTTTGCTGATCGCCTAAAACAGCAATTGAAATTATTTACCACCCGAATAATGTTTTGCTCTTTTTTAGAGGGAGACGGTTGATCGCCCTTTTGTTTCCTCTTAACTCAAAAGATTCACTATAAATATTCCTTTCGAAGAAACTTATTTATTAAGGTGTAATCATAGATAATCAACTTTTATGAAAGTCTCACGTTGAACGATAAACCTCCAAAGCCTTAACAGCATTCTAGCAATATAAACAGGTCTTTCGTAAAACACGGTATCTGTCACCTGCTGTGAGGGATCAGATTTTCAATCAGAGGACAATCTGCTTTGATCAAAACGTGCTATACTCGAGTTTGGCAAGTACGAAGTAGCTATTCTCCGCGTTAACGTTCAGTCCTTTATGGTCTACGTCGCCAGAAAGCTGAAGACCCTCAAACCATTGCCACTTATGATGACTGAAACAGTTAGCATATTTAGCTGATTTTCCTTCTACTTTCATCAGTAGAGTTTGTTAACCATGAGCGCTGCTGGTGTTTTATCTCTAGAATAGCGCCGAGATCTTTCCATTGCATAAAATTTAACTTATTCAAGTCCCTAAAGCGGAGTGAGCCCTTGCCGAGGTGATGCGAAATACTAAAGCATACTTCGAGACTCGTTTACCTAGTATACCTAAAGGAAGTTCATCCCTTTTGTCTGAGTTCCCGAAAATAGGAACAATAAAGCTAATAATTAGCTTGTTTGGACGTGATCTGTAATGGTTGTACGAGTATTAATATATTTCTAAATCAAATGTCAATAGATATCCACTTGGAATTCCTCTGGAAAAATGCAATGAAGCGGTTAGGTCAGGGATCCCGACTTGTAAGATAGCACGTCAACATTGGCCTGACTTTAGCAGAATAAGAATAGTAGGCCTGTAAAGCGTAGAGAGTAGAGCCGGATTAGTCTGTATGGGGTAAAACTGCGAGTTATAGTCCTCGACTCATCACTTACAGCTATAATTAAAGGTTCGGTGAACACCTTTTCACGACGAGATCCGATAAACATAACGAGAGGCGCGTCTAAGAACGACGGATAGTTCAACAGACCGGTGCCAGAAATAGTCTTGGAAGTACGCCCCGAGAAAGAAACGAAATAGTATTGATTTGGTTTAGTGCTGAATAAACGGATCTGTATTTAGAAGAGGTGCACTAAACCAAGTTGTTACTTCCGTAGAAAAGGACCTAGCGGAATCGCCTTAGCAATATTTTCAGAGCATCAAGTAACATGCATTCTGAAGCAGTTGTTAAATCTTCACTCGAAGCAGAACTTTCAGTATCGACTCCTTCTACATACAAAGTATACTAAATATATACGCGTATTCTCATCACTTTTAGCTCTGTGGACAAGGAAAGTTGCAATGTAGTCAGACAAAATGCTCTGGCAAAATTAAAAGACGCGCCGGAAGAACGGGATTTCCAACAAAATACTTTTGTTAAAGTTGCCAAAATTAAAAGAAAATAGAAGATTAGTATTAGAAATGCTTCACCAAGGAATAGGAGTTTGTAGGTCTCACCAGCAACTCGAGGCTTTGGTCTGTTTTGGTTATTATCCGGTGGGGAATTTAAGTGGCAAGAGTTTTTGAAGATATTAAGTGTTCCCGATGAAGCCGTAAAGTGCTTTTGATTTATGGAAGAGGTAGCTTGCTTTCAATTAGGTGCCTGATAGGAGCTCCATGAGACAACATTCCAACAGGGAACTGTTTGCTGAACATTGTGGGTCTCAGTCGGCATCAGAAGATATTATTTGACAGTACTAAGATCGTTGTTTTGACAGCTGGGAAATGTGGTCCACCGTAATCTTCTAGTGTCCAGTTAACACAAATGAGCAGCCTGCGTCGAAACATATTTAGTTGCAAGTCTTACATGCATATATACATAAGTGTTCTTTACTTGGCGTACTTACTAAACTTGGCTGAGCAGAGTGGCTTGTAAATAGCTTTTTCTGTCCACAAAGTTTCAACAAATTTACCAATACTGTTATCGATATACATGTAACGGTATTTTTTATCGTTGTATGTATGCATATCGGCGCTGCTATTGCCATTTATTGTTATTGTTATCGATATATATCGAAATTGTTATCGATATGAAATTAGTGTCAGAGATTTATCGGTATTATAAACACACTAGAACATTATCGATATTTTTATATATAGCATTTATCGAAATTTTTTTCGATATTTTTTTTGGAGTTTCTATCGATATATTTATCGAAATTAGTTCGTGTCTATGATTGAATCGGACTTCCTTATTTGCATTGATATTAATATTTACCGATATTTTGTTAGTGGAATAAAATTCCCTTTATTTTATTTATTTTTTTTTTTTAAGTTTTCTTTTTTCCCTTTAAATGGCTTTATTTATTTTTGCTCAAAAGCGAATAATTATGCTCTTGAGTATACATATGAACACACACATTGAAGTACATACATACATAGTTGCATTGCTTTCCCAAACGGCTCATCTGTTCCAGTCTTCTTCGTCATTCCGTAATCATCCACCACTTCAATTACCAATCAATCGAAACAATGTTGCTAAATGAATTATTTATATACAAATAAGGTGCCGTAGTAAGCAGTAAAGCGAAGAAACTTCAAACGAAACAAGCGAACATACAATATATGCAACTGGCAACTTGTTTGTTACATTTAACCAAATTTAGTAATTCAAGCAATGAACAGATGGTGAAATTTTTTCCATCCATATTCCAGCCAAAAGGGGAGTTCTGAGCAAAAACTTGTAGGTAGTTGTTGTTGGTGTTGTTTGTGTGGGAAAAGAAAGAAGCGCGAAGTTATTATTAGAAATGTTTGCAGCATCTTTCTTATTGAACTCTTTTCAAATTGTTGATCTAATGATATACGTTAATGATCGTTTTGGTTGGTTAAGTATAAGCCGCAGGTAGTAATTAAGTGGCAGTTAAGTGGCATCTAAGTGTGTATGAGTTAAGTGAAATCAGTTGTAAAATGTGTATGTTGTATGTAGAGGAGAATGCTTACATATTTACCAACGTATATTTTAATTTTTTGAACTTTTAAAGTAGAACAATAACTTTAAAGTTAATCCATTAGTTAGTTGAAAGAAGGTTAACGTAATTAAAAGAGTTCGCACTTATCTACATACATATGAACATATATAAAATTGCGGAAAAATATATCAAGTGATCGATGGTGACCAGCTTGCAAAGTATGTATGTATATGTGTCCGATTTTTTTTTGTGACTGCCAGATATTTTTAAATAAAAGTAATATAATAACATAACAATAATCGAGTCTCAGCAGCTAACCACGAGCTCTTCTCTTTTCAAGGGGCTATGTACCTTAAAGTTTAGTACACAACAACTCCACCAAATTTCAACAAAATCCGTTATCCTTTACTTGCAGTGCTTTGATTCATATGTAACCCATATTTAGTAGATCAAAAGACTTATGACACAAACGTGCGAATATTAAATGACTTACAATTTTGCACATGTTTGCATTTATGTATACGATGCTTTATAATTTCTTACTACAGCTGCAACAGAACATACTGTGATTCATTCTGGCAGTGTATTTAGTCATCAAAAAGCCTATGGATTTTCGGTATGTACTTCAACTTGCGATTGTCACGTTTATATGGAAATGCTATTTTCAGGCTGCACTGATGTGATTGTTAATACTCAGACATCGATTCTAGCGCGTGCATCGCGATATTTAAATATCACTAAAGTTGGGAAGTTGAAAGCATTTTAGGCCAGCAAGCTTCATTGTTTATCATAAAAAGAATTGAGCGGCTGATTCACTGATATATAAGGGCAGATACCACGTGGTGGATATAGCACAGCACGCCTACCACAAGGGTAGTTTGGTCAACAACGCTCTCCATGAAATGGTCAAGATAGAAAATAGTTGGCTTCTTGAACCTTGGGCGAACTTTCGACAGGGTTACAAAACTGGTTAAGTGAGATATGATATCCCAAGCTGATATCTACATACTCACTCACAGCCAGGCGGCAATCAAATTACTTATGAAGCAGTCGACAACCTCCGTGGTAGCCATGAACAAGATGGCTGAGACATTTCGCCCAAAGGTGATACAGGTTCCGAAAGAAACTGCGACATTGAGGAAAATTGTAAGGCCGATGAACTGGCACGATTTGGCACCAAACCCCCTTTTGAGGATATAAATGATAAAATAGGAATACCCTTATAAACTTGCAAGCTACTTATTTACGAGAGCTGTCAGGAAATTATGGCCGGTGCTAAAGAAGCTTAACGCTACCCAAAGGTGAAAAGGTGCCAAGTACATTTTTTTCAAAATTTTGCATTTGCAGAATGGCAGCTAATACGAAACTACATCGATTTTCCGCCTTTCCTGAACAATTTCAGAAAATGGACTTGGCTCCTTTTCACACTTAGGTGACGATAATATCTATTTGTTAGTATCTATTATAGCAGAACACTGCCTAATTGGCAAGCATTCCTATCGACTAGTCGCACGATTACATGACTTCTGTAGAAGTTGTCAAGATGTAGAAGAGGAGGAAGCGATTCTGAATCTGTTGCGCCAGTGCCCTGCTTTATCCAGACGAAGACTGTCTAGACAAAAAGATAAATTGAATATTGCAAAGTGGGGATCAAACTGAAGAGGTGTACTGCCGAAAATATTTATGAGGAGCATTGTTACCTGTTTGAAAAATTGTGCGAAATTAAATTGATAAAATAAATGAAATATTACAATACGGGTATCAAACAGCACAGGAATACTTTTAAGGCGCAGGGTAGCACGCCGGGTATTTGCTAGTTTCTGATAAGAAAAGAATAATCCAAAACGGTTTACGTGATCCACAGTTATCCGGTAACATACCTAAAAAACATTATTCCGATGCATTGATAGTCTTTCTTCTTTTTTTGTAGTCGGTTAAAAATTGAAAAATTGAAAAAGTTTGACAAGTTTTTGCAAGATATCGGTGCAGATCTATTAAGTTTGTATTAACATTTTGGTGGCATTAATGAAGTTCATCGAATTTTATGATTCATTTGGGTTTTTCTGAGGTATCCTAATGTAAATGCATATTTTTGTATGTGAGTTTTTATTTACGCTAATCTAATTGTGTATTGTTGGTTCCAACTTAAAAGATAG
>NW_023458560.1:58045763-58068353 GCF_013731165.1 Rhagoletis pomonella
CTATCTTTTAAGTTGGAACCAACAATACACAATTAGATTAGCGTAAACGAACACAGTCACACAGGGTTTTTATATATTAAGATGTTTACTAAAGTTAATTTTTTCTGTTAAAAAAAAAAAAATGCGTATTAGTTTTATAGATCATTCAATTTTAGTTTAATAAAGTGCAAGTTGCAAGTTGATTTGATACCAACGCTTTTATTTCCTATTTAGCATGCAAATGTGCTTCAAATGTTGGCAAAAAAAAAATTATAAAAAGCAACGCGAATCATACTAAAATTAAGTGATCTATAAAACTGCATACCCAAAACTTTTCTAAAAAAAATATATTTTGGTGAACATTTTTTTAAAACATTTAACCTTTTTTCTGTGACATTTTTTTTGGTTTGGGGTAGTCCCACAATTGCCCTCAACTAGGATTTGTTATGAAACATTTATTAACTAGAACAGGTGAATCGATTTTCTGCAAAATTGCTACTTTTTTTACCTTTGCATTCAAAAAATTAATTTAATCAAATAAAAATTCTAAAATCAGACTCAACTAGTCCCTTGCGAATTTTATAGGCTTTAATTAAAAAAAAAAAAATGAATCGATTTATTCTGTTTAGCCCTTAGTCAGTTTTGAACCACTGTGCAGCGGCTGACTCAGTTGGCAAATTTAATTTCACTGACAAACCAAATTTTAATGTCTACATTGCCAAAATTTCCGCTCAAAGTTTACTTTTGCTTTCCTTTAACTGAAAACATTTACTTACTTTGCAAAAAGGAAAAACAAAAAACTAAAACAAAGTAGAAAAAATATAATAATTGCAATAACTTAGTTGCTTGACTTTGAGTTTGTTGTCTAAAAAATCAATTCAGCAAATAAAGAGCAAATAAAAAATTAAAAAATATGAAAAATAGGAAAAAATATATGTCAAACCCAAATCCATTGACATTTTAACGGCTGAAGCGCGCCAAATAATGTGCCTTACATTATCTACTAAGCTTCGTATTGCTCAACAAATACGAATATATGTACATAAACACATATGTATGTACATTAGGGCGGGCAATTTGTATGGGAGATTTTTTCGACAATGCGCGTATAGCACAGGAGGATTCTACGTGTAATTCTAAGCAAATTTGCCGAAGAAATAATGGGTCTAAAATCAATTTGGAGTTTGCCAAATAGCGAAAAAAGGTTTCTTACCATTTTGCTGTAGTGTCGTAAAGAAGTGCTTAAATTTTGTATTAAAAGTGGTTTTTTGGTACGACGAATCCATTTCTGCACTTATCGTTTTCATTTTCACATTTTCTTCGAAATATATTTTCGTGATTTGGCAAACTCCGAATTGATTTTAGACCCATTATTTCTTCTTCGCCAAATTTGCTTAGAATTACACGTGGAATCCGCTATGCTATACGCACATAGTTAAAAGAAAGTTGACCCACCCTAATGTACATACATAATAACCTATTGTAAAATTACATACCGATATGTGTACACATGTGTGAATGTATGTAAATATGTACTTAAATATGTATGCGCATACGTGCTTATATGCGCCCGCATTTAAAAAAATTAGACTCTCCTTTGCGCACTCATTTGCCCACATCTGCGCACCTCTCCCTTATCAACGTACATACGTAAGTACATACATACGTGTTATGAATGCATTTTAGTTATTGGCCTCTACGGCTTTATTTTGTTGTAACATTCTTTATTCTTTTTTTGTGTGCGCAAACAATTCACTTTGGTGTTCACATTCGCTTTGCTAAAGAAAGTGAAATTTTTATGTACATGCCTACATACATATGTACATATGTTTGTACAAGTATAAACAAAAAAGAAAAGTATGTGAACGATAAAAGGAGCGTTTGCCAGAAAAAGTAAAATAAAAAGAAAAATGGGAATTGAGAAAGGTGCGCGAACAAAAAATATTAAAACAAAAAAATTGAAATGGAAATGATTGCGTTAATATGCAAAGCACATGTAATTGGTGTTGTACCCTAATTTTTTTTTTGGACTTTCAATTGTCATTGTTTGCACGTGATTAACTACAGTATATATATGTAAGTCGTAGGATTTTTTTTCGATGGGAGACACTTCGGGTTTTGTAATTAAGAGCTGATTTACAGATTGGATAAACTTATATAAATATGTATCTACATGGAGATCGAAATACAGATACATAAGTCGTTTTCTAAATAGGTAAACAAATTTTAGAAATATCCAAGATGCTTATCCTAAGCTGAGAGAAATATGAAAAGCATATAATGAGTTCATTCCAATTAGGGATGGCAGCGATTTATCATTTGACCAAATTAATCGACCACTTTTGTCCAGTTTACGATTTAATTGTACCGCAGTTTTGTGTTTTATTAATCGATTAATTGTAAAATATTTTCAAGAAATATGAACTCCGTAGTATTCTAAAATTGCGAATATAAATATATATAAATATGTTGAGAATCCAGTCGAACCAAGTTTTGGTGTAAAATAATGGATCTTGCTAGGATTAGTGAAACATTTTTGAGAATTGGGATATTTATACAAAAACATGTTTGTCCTAAAAACCGGAGCGGTTCGAGACTAAGTCAGAAATTACTTTTACATACAGTGACGATAATATAAATAGGGAAGAGGCCTTTGAGCATTATTTGGCTACATTCCTTTCGATTATTTAATGGTTATTATTTTTTATGAAAGTGTAGCTCGCTATCTAACAGAAACCACGTAAGTCAAAATTTCAAACTTTGCACAAAATTAGCAAAATTCGACAAAGTTTTATCAAAATTTTTAACTTTTTAATTAGATCTCTATGAAACATTTTTAGTATGAAGTTTTGTAGCAAATTTTAAGTATGCAGAACTTACCGTTGATAAGTGGCAATTTTCTTTTTTTTTTGTGGAAGGCATTGCTCATTTTCTCGATACAAAAAATTGTCGTACATACTTTGTATGGAAGAAAATTCGCGAACAAAAAATTTCCAAAAGTAAACAGTAAGTCCTGGTTACTTCAAACCTGCACTTTACAAAACTGCAAACCCAAAAAAAAATATTCTAAAAAATCTGATTAAAATGTTTCAATTTTGATGAACATTTGTTAAAATACGCCAAATTTTTATAAATGTTCTACAAAGTTTGAAATTTTGATTTAGATGATTTTTGTAGATAGGAAGCCATATTAAAAAAATAAATAAAAATTTTCTACATTTACATTATCGCCACCGTATGTATAGACGCCCTACATGTGAGGAATAAATCACCTGAAGCAAACTTTGTCTTTATATTCAAAAGCTATTTTTAAATTAACGATTACCAGATTTTATTCCATTTCATTTCCCTGCATGTTTTGTTTATTAAAACAACTGCAGTTTAGCTTCAAAAACCACGTCTCAATTTCATCTCACTACATTGCAGTAACAAAAGACTTAAGCTGCGAACTCGCTTTCATAGGCATGCAGCAATGTAATATTCTCTACTTCACGCAGCGTGGGAACTTTGTTGAATATCGCAAATTTACAAAAAAAAAAATAAACGAAAATAAAAACATTTTATTTATGTACTTACAATTAACGTTTTAGATATTTTAAAACGTTTATCCATATTTATGTATTCCATTGTGCTTTCTGATTGTTGCCGTTTTGTTGATCGTTGTTCCGGTAATTGTTTAGTGATTGCCGCTTAATTTGTATTGTTTTGTTGTTATAATATTGTTTTGTTGTTAATAAGTTTATTATCATACACTACACTTTTTTGTGAATTTTCATGAATATTCTGCAGCTGCATGCAGCCCATTTTCATTGTTCAAAGTCATTTATGTTTAATGAAACTGATGAGTTTGATAAACTATAATTATTTGATGAAAAAAATCATTTAATTATGTGTGTATTAGAAAAGCGCTAACACAAGTTTTTGTAACAATTCACATATGATAATATGAAGCTACTTTCATAAAGTACTATTTAAATTTTCAAGATGGATAATATGAAATTAGTTTCATTCTTGTGCTGTGGGTTTTTGTTCTGGCACTTTTTGTTATCAGGATTTTTTTCATGATACCGATATCTTGTAATTACATTATATATTTGTTAAGTTATATGTCAGCTTTTCTCCGTAGCTTAGTGTCTCAATTTGGAGTTATGATGCTAGACCATAAGGGCCAGGTGACGTAAGACCTTCAGACCCGGCCATACAACCTTTAATATCTACACACGCTGGATGCTACTGTAAAGAATTGGAGATTAAGCAGTCATTGAAATTTCCAATATATTTCAGACAGAAGTTTTTCGGAATGTGGCATTTTTAAATCGAGTTTTGACATAGGCCTTTCTTGAAAAGTTTTCTGAGATAGGGCGTTTTCGAACTGGCTGCCGAGATAGGTCGATCTTCCACTCAGCCATCGATATGGTTTAGGACTTCTTCTCTTGTAGTGAAAATGTATGGAATCTGCCTCCAAATAAGAATACCCACACTCCATGTACTTTACTTTTTGCAAAAATTAAGAAAATTCTTAATTTTAAGTGTTAATTAAGAAGTGTCACCTTAACTGCAAAGTTTTTAATAACTATTTCTAGAAAATTTTTTAAGTTGTAAGTTGATTTTTGGCAATTTTTCAGTGAATTTTTTTTTATGGAAAAATGCGTAGTATCCTCAATAAAAAAATTAACGCGATCAAGGCAAAATTAGAAAATCTTAATAAACATTTTTAAGGTTTGGACAAGTCGTTAATCTAGTCGAATAGAAAAACAAAACAAGATAATCAGAATTTTGAATTGTACAAGTATACGAATGGTCAAAATATTAGTACTGCGACATTTGACTAATTTTCTTTTGTTGGTCTAATACTCATTAATTTTTCATAAAAGTATAGCTCGTTATAAAACAGCAACCATATAAATTCCAATTTCAAACTTTGTACGAAAATTATAAAAAGTTTATAAACTTCAACAAAATTTCATCGAAGTTTCAAACTTTTTAATCAAAACTAAAAAAAAATCGCAGCTCTAAAGCTCATGCATTTTTAGTGTAATATGTTAAGAGCAAGATTGAACTACAGTAGAACTTCGTTAATCTGGACCAGTTAAAACCAGCTAAATCCGGGCTATAAGGGAACCCGGATTACCAAAGGCATTACAATTTTATAATTGTTATTCATTTATTATGATGACTTCAATGTAAACGCTAAAGCTAAAAAGTAATGAAATATTAACTCAAACTTTGTTTAAAAAAGCCGGATACTGTTATTTTCCGAATACATTTTTGCGCGATCCGGATAAGCGAGACCCTGGTCGGTCCGGTTTACATGGTTAATAAAAGAATTTTTTTTATTTTTTAAGCTTGTCCGGATTAACGAACTTCTACTGTATCTTAAAATTCGCATTGATTTTTGGAATTTTTTTGCTGGCGGTACAAAGCATTTTCTTCCATATAAAACATTTTTAGCATATTTTATGTGGACAAAATTACAACTCACGGATTTGCCATCAAACAAAAAAATGTTTGCAGAAAATTTTATTTATTACATTTACCGATTAATTTTTTGCAGTGGTTTCCGTTTCGGTTTTGGCATTTTAAAATAAAAACGTTTCGGTTCATAACCGGTTTGCAGCCGTGGTACAGAGTGCCTCGGGTCAATATGACTTTATGCGCGGGTTGATGGCTAAGAATGTGAGAAAAATTTTGGATATCGCTTCGTGAATTACTTCCCAGATCTGCGATTTCTTCACTTAATCACTTCAAAATTAATGCATTTTTTTTTTTGAATTTCATAACAGCAATGCTTTTGTATATTTTTTTTGTTTCGGTTTGAAATATTGTAGCATTCTTCAATTAAGGATAGTAAACTAGCTTAAATAATTACTTTAAGGAAAATAGTTACTAACTATGTATATATCTAACTGAAAATTTGAGCCACTTTCACTGAATTAAGCTGAATATACTTTTGAAATGTTAAAGTAGAATACTTCATAATTTTTTATTTTATTTTTTTCGAAACGTATACACCAAATTTATTAACTCTAATGCCTGGTTTCACTGCTAAATTTTAAAAATTTATCAAACTCTTAAAATTTAAAATAGCAAAATTTCCTACCAAAATTGTGTTATTTTAAAATTAACCAGCCTGATAAATTTAAAATTAATTGGTGAAACCGGGCATACAAGTAATTACATCGTTTTCATAATTTATTCGTCAATAAATACTTCTGTAAGTATTTTTTTCTTTGTATAAATATTTTTAAAAAGTTACACAAAACTTTTAATAGAGATTAGTGCACTGTTAATTTGGTTTATTTTTGGTATTTATTTTTCTCGCTCAACACGAAACTCGCTTAAACAAAAAAAATTTCTCCAATTTTGCCACTTTTCTAACTACGCGTATTGCATTTAATTTTATTTCATATAATTTCACAACACTTCATTTTACTCCAAATTGCTCCACATTCGAGTACGCATGTGCATGCTTTATACGAATAAATATGCACGTAATATACCTTAATTCCCTTTTACGAGTATTTAATTTATTTAAAATTTGCTGTTGTTGTTTTTCTTATGTTTTTGTTAAGTTCTTTAATTCGATTCTTATATTTTACGAATACTTCCTGCTAGCTAGCAGCAGTTCACAGAATAACTAAATGCCAAATGTACTCGTAGTACGACTTGGTTGTGCTTGAGAAGAAAATAAAGAAGAAAATCACGTTCACACGCTTGGCACTCACGTTTACAACTGTGCGCCGTAAAAGCGGCGAAAACATCATCAACACCAAATGGCAAGCAGCAAACAGCAGTCTCGGCAGACAGCAGACGGCAAACAAAAAAAAAAAAAAAAACAAAGCAGAAGACGACGAGTTGAGCAGCAGCTAAGCGCGGCGACGACGAACGACGGACGAAGAATGGTGAACGGCCAAGCAACTAAACGCCGCCAAACAGCAGAGACCAACAACAAACATAAGACCATATGTACATACATACATACACACATAAATACATATGTGCATATGTAAGTGGCAACAACGGCAGAAGGCACAGCCAGAGCCAGAGCCAAAGCTAAAGCCAAAGCTTAAACCAAAGCTAAAGCAGAAGCAGCAGCAGCAGCAACCGTTGCCGGAATGGTAAAGACAATAAATGGCAGCCAATGAGCCAACATGAAAGACTGACTGACTGAAGATTGCCTCAGTTGGTTGGCAAGCGGCAGCAAGTGAGCAGTAAACTCAGGCAAAAAGCAGCAGCAGCGCGCTTATGTCAAAGAGTTGGCAAAAAAAAGCGCTGTGTGGGAAGGTAGGCGACGGCTGCGGACTGGGGGCTTTCGGCTGGCAATTTCACGATTGCTGGCTGTTGTTGTGTGCAGCAGGCGGTAAGCGATGGTTGTAAAAAGCGCGTTGCTTAATGTTTAAGAGAGTGTTTGTGGGTATGTATTTATGTAAGTGAGTCTGGCGTGCGATGGCTTATGGCTTGTATGTTGTAGCGCTTGCAAGTTAGCCGCTTCAGCAGAGCAACATTTGACGCCGTGCCGTCTTGTTGCGCCCGCCTCACCTATAGCCAAAACCGCCTCCTCACTTATTTTCTTTCTACTCCTTCGCTGCCCCTTAGTTTTTCACTTCCTTTTCCCTCATCTTCCCCCCTCTTCAGCCCCGCTCATCACTCCGACGCTTTTCTGCAATTTACGCGTTGAAGAAAAACTTTTTCTTATTTATTATTCACAGCGGACAGCAGCGACAGAAATTTACGGAAATTAACGAAAAGTAAAAAAAAACAACAACTAAAAAAAACAAGACCCAAGTGCAAGTCAAAGAAAGCACAAAACGCGAAAGAAGTGAAAAAAAACAACAAAAATAAATAAAAATCAGTCTTGTTGTTAGCGCCGCTCGCTGTAGCTTAGCGTTGAGCGTTGAGTGATGTCTGCGCTGTCGGCGGCTTGTAATTATTGTTGTTGTTTCTACCTTAAGACATCTTCAAAGCTTAGCTCTATTACTGCCTACAGCACTACTACTACCACTGCAACTTTTTCTTCCTCGCCTTTCTGCTCTTCTTCCTCTTTTTCGTTGAAAGTCGATTTCAGCGCAGAAAAGTAAGCATAATTTCGTATGCAAGAAAGCAAAGTAAATGCATATGCATGTAAGCAGGGAGAGAGCGGTGCAAAGCGTGCAACTGGGAAGCAGTGTTACCAGAAGTGAAGATTTATCTGGAAACTGAAGACTTAATTAAAAAAAAAAATTAATAAAAATCTTAAACTGAAGACATTCAGTCTAATCATGAGTTTCATTTTCCCCGAACCGGTTCACTTTTCACTTTTCGTTTCCATGCTATTATTATGGGTGGATGCATTTTTTTCCGGGCGAAACTGTGGATAAGGCAGATTAAAAAATATTTAACAAAATACAACCGACTTTAAGGCTCATATAAAGGTTTAGGAGTACCGTTAATTTCTTCATTATTCAAAGATCGGAACTTAACCAAATTAGTAGGGTGGTTGAG
Organism: Rhagoletis pomonella; assembly: GCF_013731165.1. Taxonomy (NCBI): domain Eukaryota; kingdom Metazoa; phylum Arthropoda; class Insecta; order Diptera; family Tephritidae; genus Rhagoletis; species Rhagoletis pomonella. Next base: position 58,054,224 of record NW_023458560.1, read on the forward strand.
GTAAAACTTTCCTGATACAAAATAATTGTCGAAAACAGTTGTCGTGGTCCAAATAAAGCGGAAACGTATTTAAAAAAATATTCCGACGACTTGATAACCTCCTCGCTTTTTTTGAAGTTAGTTGAAAATATAAAAACAGAAATTAAAAACGATAAAGACAAAGATAGAAAAGTGATAGAGACAAAGAGTGGGACAAAGAAAAAGATAAAACTGATGAACGACATAAATTTGTTATGTTGTGTTATGTTGTGTTATGTTATGTTATGTTATGCTATGCTATGTTGTGTTATGTTATGTGTTGCTATGATATATTGTGTTTTGTTTCGTTATGTTATGTTATGCTATGTAAAGTTATATAATGTTTTGTTATGTTCTGTTATGTTATGTTATGTTAAGTTAGGCTATGTTATGTCGTTTAACGCGTTTCACCTCAAATAACCTCACTTCAACACCTCTCTGTTCACCTTAACTCACCTCACCTTAACTCACCTCTCCCTAACCCACCTCACTTCATCTCAAATCAATTCAATTCACCTCACTTCAACTCATCTCAACTTAACTCACCTAATTAATGTAATTTTCCCTCAACTTACCTTCTCTCAACTCACCTCACCTCAGCTCAACTCACTCTAACTCACCTTAACTCATCTGAAGTCCCCTTAATTTTAGTAGTTAAATTTCAACCGCTGGCCGAACGCTATGTGGTATTGATAATTCTCCAAACCTACTTCTCCTTCTTGCAACTTTTTGCAATTGTTATGTTTGCAGGACATTCATAAAAAATATAGATGACTTAAGTTAAATCGTACCGTTTTGGGATGATTGAAAAAGTTTGTTAATTTTTGTTTGTTTATCAAACTTTGTGTACTTAATAAATATTTTTGCGAAATAAACAAAATTTAAGTTTTTTTTTTTTTAAATTAAAATCTTTAAAAAAATATTTGTTTAACAAAATTTTTTGTTTTAATTTTTTTGAAATTTTTTGCAACTTTTTTAAGATCTAATCTTCACTTGGCAGATTTCTCACGAAAACTTCCTGGCAACACTGTTGGAAATGGTTGTAATGAAGTGAAGATCGACTTGACTACTGTGAGACCTGTGAGACAAAAACACAGATAGATGGTTGGCCAGATGGGCAGACTTGCAAAACGCCAGCAAGTTGTCTAGTTAGCTAGGCTGTTAGTCAGCTGTAAAATATACATATTTACATATATGTACAAGTGTGTGCGTGTATAGATATGTATGTACATTAGGGTGGTCCAAAACAAGGTAAGTCGGAATTTTAATGCTCTCACCCTCTAGGATTGTTCTATATCCGAAAAAATATACCCCTATTTTTTAATGTGAAATCAAAAAAAAAAAAAATTTGGTGGTCGCTCAAAGTATCGCATGTAGGGAAAAAACAACTTTTCATGTGGTTCTCTTCGGAAGAGTTCCAATAATAATACTCAATGGTTTATTTAACCAATTTTTAATACTAACGATTTTTTATTTATCCCTCCATTTCAGTTTCTGGCATTTTATGGTGGTTTTGGCAGACTTATAAATATAGTTACTATGAAAAAAATTGTTAAATAAATAATTGGGTATTATTATTGGGAATCGCCTGAAGGGAAACAGAGTTTTCCGATCGATTTATATTGCATTTCAAGAATTATATACCATTTCTACCAAAAGTGATTTTTTCCCCATATAAGTTACATGGGAAACTTTGAGCGCTTTCAATGACCTTTAAAAAAATTTTTCGTTTCAAAGTAAAAAGTACAACTTCCGACTTTTTTCCCCACATGCATTTTTGGACCACCCTAGTGTACCAAATAAGTAGATGGCAGCTTTGCTAAGCAAACCATCTCCTCCGTAGCGTACTCAGCTGATTAGTCGCTTGTCTACCTCACTTTGCCGCAATTGCACTGCGCGTGCGCTCGTTTGCTTTGCTCCATCGCTCGCCTGCTCTCTACCTCACTCATTCTAAGCATGTTATCTCTCGCCTCCCCCTACAACGCTTGCCTTTCGCTTCTCTAAAACGCCTATTCATCACTTTAATCTTTGTGCTTTTTTAGTTGCACGCTGTGCGCTTGCGTTGCGTTGTTGTTGTTGCGTCGTTTTTGTTTCGTTCTTTTTCACATTTATCGTCGCGCACACTTGCTGTTGCGTTGTTGGTTGTGGTTTTCGTCGCATTAACGTGCGCCAACGCGCCTGTACGCCGTCTTAGTAGGTCAGTAGTGGTACACAGTTGGCGCGTCATCATTTACTTATTCTTGATTTTCGTATTATTTGCCTTCGCTTGGCATTCGTCTTCAATTTGTATTCGGTTTGGTTTAGATTCAATTCCATTTTTAATTTGTATCTTAATTATTTTTGGATTTTCTGCATTTCTTCTTTAATTCTTTATTGCGAATGTTGGGGAGATTTTTTCTATTTTTAGTATAGAAGACTTTTTAAACCCACTGTGCATAGTTTTTTAGTAAGCCTATGAGTTAATTAAAAAGCTATATACAGCTGACATAGACAGCTGACAATACGAGCCAACTTTTACAAATGCATCGAGTGTTTTATTATTGGATAGGTATACTTTCAGAAAATGTTAATAAATAACGGGCTGGTTTCGGCTGTCGCACAGTGTTATTCGGTACACAGAACGGCATTGCAACCACTCTTCTATAGTATAATTAATAGGTTGCTTATCACAAAGGATAAAAAAATAAAGAGACCTCGCAGCCTCTATTAACTCCAATTTTCACGAAAGTATTATCCAAGGATGATGATATTACGCTTTTAGCGTTGATCTAACCTACAGCTGAATGATATATGAGTCTTTGGAACAGTTCCTCTAAAACCGGATCCACAGGCGGTAATATCGAAGGTATCCTCTTTGCTCAAGATGGCACACAGAGCAATATTAAATATGTGATACGGAGGCGTTTTCGATTTTAATTACCTGATACCGCCTTACCCCCAAAAGGTGTGCAAAAGCTCAGCTTGTACACAGTTCAAAAAATCTTTCATCAGTCTTAAGAATGGCCCAGTTTTCACACAAACCGCACGGACACTCAAGTCGGATGTTCATATTCTGAAATTTACTTTGTAGATTTAACAAAAAAATATTATAACTATTTCAGATTTCTCAAATTTCAACATCTTCTCCTATCGATATTGGTAAAAGTTTTGGGTTAACCCAGCAAGAAATTTGTGACTGCTTCCTACCAAAAATGTATTAATTATTTCAATGTCAAAGTTCATGCAATTTTTTCCTATATCTGTATGCAAGTAGGCAACGGTATTCAGTAGCTTCCTTGAAGGGTTCTTCCATGTTTTCTTGGAGCATCTCATAAACATGTTGTGCTCAGCGGAAACAGCCTTGGACTCATCCCACTGATGTGTAATTTTTCCTTTGCTGAAAATCTCTATGCACAGAAAGGATTCCAGCAAAACAAAATTGAGCTGAATTGCTGTCACTTTCATTTCCACGATTAAGTTTATGGAGGGAGTCGGCTCTGCCCGGAAAGGTTTAGTCTTGAAACCAAAGTATTGAGTCCCATTAATATCTCCTCTCCTCCATCCACCAACATGCGAATCATCGGTGTCAATTACTCGCTTATTAACACTTTGCTAAGTCTGCCAGGTAATTTGAGGACATAGAAAATTTTTACTTTTTAATGAAAATGTTGCATGGAAATATTTTTCAATGTATTTTTCTATTATTTCTTGTTTCACTTTATTGCCAATACTCGCACTATGGGAATATTACTGCCAATTTCGGTTAGTTATACGCTTACACACTCTTCGCCGCATGCGACATAGTAGCAAATCTTTAGCTTTTGCTTGCCACAAACTATTACAATATGCAAAAAGCAAACAACTGTGGCAAGTCCGTGATGTTGAAGCGACTCGTTTGACTTTTTCCATGCCCTCAAACAAAATGATAAATGTGCGACTAAACCGCACAGGCAGTCAAAAAACCAAAAAAAAACAAAACGAGTAATTTGGTAGGTGTGGGGAGGCAAGCGGCAAGAGACTGTAACACGGGAATTAGTATTTATACACAAGGTGCAGCCAGCATGCGATTTTGTATGTATGTATATATGTACACATTTACCCAATGTGGAGGCGTTTGTTGCGAAAATTGGAAAATTCAATTTATTTTCCGGTATACAGCAATTTTAAGGCGAGTCCCGTATTCAAACGAAAGACTTAAGCTGCGAACTTTGTTGGCGCCGAGTGCAACGTAGCTTCTGTTAAGCATCACACTTTGAATGTTTGTGTGAGTGTGTATGTGTGTGTAGAGGGTAAATGAAAGTGAATTTCTAGCGGTGAGGCTTGTGGGTCGTCTTTAATTAACAGCTTCTTTAAATTGGCTAACTGGCTGACACAAAATTTGACTAAGGCGGTGCCCAATTGAAATTTATTTTCGAGCAACTTTTTTTCTTTTTTTTTTAAATAGGAAATTTAACGGTAAGCATAGTGACTACATAGCTGGCTACAGGAGCAACCTAATAAGTATACACTTTCGGCAGCTCGTGCACTTATTGTGTGTCGACATTTTGCTAGGTGGTGAATGAGCTATAGCTATATATACATACATATATGTACATTCATGTGTAAATATGTACATGTGTTGTTGGTGCATGGAAATAAGTTCAACCACACATTTTACAAACCAGAAAACGTATGCAATAACTGATACTATCTTTAGCAGCAATTCCAGTACCACAAGCATTGCCATTACCATAACTATGGCTATTAACGTGCCAGTACCATTGCTATTACTATTATCATATATTACCGTTACCATTACTATTACTATTGACATTACCATTACCACAACCATTTCCATTACCATTACCGTTACAATTAGCATTAGCATTACCGTTCCCATTACCATTACCACAACCACTTCCAATACCATTTCATTTCCATTACCATTACAATTACAATTACCATTACCATTACTACAATCATTTAGGTTACCGCAACTATTTCCATAACCATTACCATTACCGTTACAGTTACCATTACCATTACCATTACCATTACTGTTTCCACTACCACTACCTTTACCATAACCACTTTAATTACTATTACCATTATAATTCCATTACCACTACTATTACCATTACCACTACCATTACCATTATGATTATCATTACCATTCCTATAACATTACAATATCCATTGGCATTACCTAACGTATTTTTCAACCACAGTTTCAGCATCACTCACAATTCTTTCAAAACAAATACATACATACATATGTATCTACTGCTTAGCTGAGAGAAGATTAACGACCATAACAATGATGAAAACCCAAAACGCACGTTCAGTGCATCACAAGCGGCTGGGCGCAAATGAAAGCAGCACAAAATCGTGTCGACTTCAACGTCAACTTCATTGATCTTTCGTAACATCATGTGGCCGGCAGTCAAAAAAAAAAAAAAAAAAACGCAAGCAACAACAACAAGACTATTGCGGGGAAAACAGCATCAATTGCATAAATTAACAAAAAGTGTATACGAGAGGTGGGATATGATATTAACTCTTTCGTTGTGAGGAAAATCACACAAAAAAAAAAAACTAAAGTAAAAACAGAATAAATGAAAACAAAAGGAAAACAATTTACAATGACAACGAACACAAAGAGTCATGACTTTTCGTCTTGGTTTAAAGTTGAGGTGCTGATGGCGCCCCTAAAACTATTATACTATATGTACACACAAAAGGCGAGATCAAAGAGATGAATTAAATATTGAACTTGTAATAAAAATAAATGGATATATTCTGAGTTTTTCACGTAATTCCATTAATTTATATCAAGTTTAGTATTCGCCTTTGTATGCGAACCACCAAATCATTTTAGGAAACACGTTGAACGCCTATTCTAAGCGAGACTGACCCAGAGATGACAAAATATTTTAATACAAAGACAAATCGTTACTGATTTTAATACTTTGTGCTCAATGAAATGAAACCGAAGAAATGTAGGCGCATCTGCTTAAACCTCTTAGAGCGGTTAATATGTAGATGCGAAGGTCAAGCTCAAAAGGGAATAATAAGACAATGGGCCTAAAAACTCTACCGATGGCTCAAAGATGAAAAAATGAGTCGACGTTGGTATTTATCTGAGAAAACTCCAGATCGACAATCATATCGTTTTCCTGAGCATTTCGGTGTCTTACAGGCAGATTAGTTTGTCGTAATAAGTAGTAACTCGACTAATTTCGATAGCTGTGAATTTCGATGGCTCGATAAATTTCGATAACTAAAATATACATATATATCGATATTAATCGATAACTCGATAAACTTTGGATACCTCTAAAAATTTCGATAGCTCGGTTAATTTTGATAGCTCCATAATAAGTAGTAACTCTACTGAGCTCAGTGGTATTTTGATTACACTGGTTACCATCAATAAAACCTTGCCCACCAACATATAACTGAGCGGTTTCGAACATATCCCAAATGGGATGGAGACGAATGAGATATCACCCGACAAACCATTTCGACTGCGTGTTAGGCCAAGTACTGAGATTACCAATTTTCGCTCAACAAACATACCTATACCTGATAGCTATTCGAGTAGTATGTCATCAATGGAATTTTAGAAGACTCAGTTCTAGTTAACTTACAGTCCAAGATGCATGCTGTTCTCAATCTGCAGCCTCGGCAGTAGACAGGCTGTTTGTTCAATTAGCGGAGCCGATTTCTGCTGTCAGCAATATTTCGTAATCCTTGTAGGGATTTTCAGCGCCACTCTCCGTTCAAATTCATACAGTAAACTGAAGCTACTCACACATATCCAATACTGGTTCGCAACTTTAACCTAACTCCGTCTTTGGTGATTTTAAAATTTTTTTCACAGCACTTTTCGCCGCCGCTTAGTTTTCGAACACCTCTCATGCTCTCATGCACATATGAACTCAGCTGATTACCACGTCGAATACATACGAATATGTATGTATCATTCGTACACACAATAAATATATGTACATATTTACAGGCATCAGTCAGTCGCTTTTCGGGTTGGCGTGCGATTAGCTTGTGACTTGGCCCCTTAGCCAGGCAGCCAGGCTTATTTCAACTGTCGGCGAGTCGTTTGCTGCAAAATTTATTATTGTATTCGTTGCATGACTGACTGAATGGGTGACTGGTGACTGGTTGGGTTGGGTGTCTGAATGACTGCAGGCTTTGAGACGAAAGTTGCATGACGCGTCTTTTTTTTGTCCCCACAATCCCTCTGACTATCAATTTTGGTGGTTGACTGGTGTTGCATGATTAAGTAGCAAAAGTGGAGAGTAGTTGAGATTTCCAGTCAACTCGTCTCGATTTGCCATGGGATGCTGCAGACGTTGGGAACTTTGTGTTGCATGAATGACGTGCGCAATTGTAGTTATTGTTGTGCTGTTAGTAGTTTTTAGTTTTTTGGAAGCTTTCTTCGGTTAAAGTTAAAAAGTGGGTGGTCGTGGAAAGAGTTGAAAGCATAAGACTGCAATATCAACAGACAAAAAAATGAACATACATACATAAACGCAAACAAGTAAACGTGTGCTAGACATACAGACATGTACTCACAGATGTATATTGGGGTGGTCCTTAAAATATGTATGTGTTAAGCAACCCGTTTTTATGCTACGTACAAAATAAAGGCATTCACAAAAATTTCAAAATCTATACGTATAATAAAATGGTAACTGGCCAATGTCTGTACATTATAGATATTAAAGAAAAATTAAAACGGGGGGTTTTTTATTACAGCAATAGAAGCCAAATCAGCAATTTTTAGAATTTTTGTATATCTGTCTGTCTGTATGTTTGTACGCGCATCACTCGAAAACTAATGCATGGAATTGAGTGCAGTTTTCATCAATGTATTGCTAGAGATCTAACTTAAAACATGGTAAGAAAAAAATTAGAGAGTTGCCATTTGTTTGAAAATTGCGGTTTAAGTAAATTGATATGATAAAGTAAATATTGCAATATGGCTGTCAAAGGAAAGAGGTTGAAGAAGGATTACAGTGGAAAATATTTTTGTTGAAGGTTGCCACCTGTTTGAAAACTTTAATTTAATTACTTTAATATGATAAAATAAATACTGCAATATGGGTATCAAACTGAATAGGTTTAGGAAAGCTAACTGCCGAAGAAATTTTTTGAGGTGGGCTGCCACCTGTTTGAAAAATTTCATTTAATTAAATTGATAAAATAAATAAATGAAATATTACAATACGGGTGTCAAATAACACAAAAATACTGAAGTATGCCGGGTATTTGCTAGTTTTATAATAACTTTTAGGACTCCCACCAGTGCTTGCAAAAAATGTATCTTTTTTAATTCGACAAAGTTTGGAAAATGACCAGCTAGCTATAATTCAGCAAGTTTTGGTTCGAGCAAACCAACGAAGTACTCATTGTATTGATCGGACTTGTCGATTTAGTTTTGAATGAAGTCATCAACACAGAAAACCAGTATTTATCTCAAAAGCTATCCAATGAAAAAATAAAAAAAATGCATTTTGAACTTAGGAAGTGCGTACTAACTCTGTCCTATACATGAATTTCTTAGTATTTTCTAAATAATTATTTTTAAATCAAACTTAGAAAAATTTGAAAAATGATGCACTTATTCCGAAAAGAAAACTTAAAACAAATGACAGTATTTGGAGCTTAATATTGCATGATGAATCCATTTGGCGATGACTAAATATGAATTAGTATGAATAGTCTCTGATAGCGACCCCTAAAATATATTTTAAATTTTTAGCGAACAAAATAAAAGGGTGCTCCATGCAAAATTTAGATGTTGATATTTTAAGGACCATCCTAATGTATATGGTATTATGCAGAGTTTAAGTAAAAGTTCAACATTTCCAATACAAAGAAAGCAGTCTGTGTTGCGCACATTTTCGTTTTTATTTTTTAAATAAAAAAAATATTGTCTTTTACTCTTGGTGTCCCTCCATGTTAGCTTGAAGTGCATATTGCTTTTCTCCTCCTTCTTTGTTTCTCATATTTCACACCGTTTACCCATTTTGTTGCGAAATATCAGGCAAAATTTTTGCCGCACGTACTCGCCAGCACAAGCAAAAAAGGGCGCTAACTGCTTTTATAAATAAATTACCAAATACAGATAATCATACACACACATATATATATATACAAGTGCATACATAATTTAAATACGTGTTTATAAATTTTAGTGCTGTACGATAAAGCCGTAAACGATGCGGTAAGAGTAAAAGCCACAATTTGTAAATTTGGGCAAAAAAGCATTGGGAATGGCTTTATATCTACCTTGGACTTGTTGTTGGTCGTTTGCCGATATCAGTGAAAGTGCAAAATCGATGAAGTGTAGCCGAAAGTGAAGGAGGAAAGATATGATTTGAAAATAAATAACAAAAATTTTGGAGTCTTAAAAACGTACGGGTATTGTTGGGTGAGCGCTTTTTAATCGTTAAGCTGCAGGCGAGCGCTACATACATACTTTACTTTGTTGTTGTGGTTTTGTAGTCTGTTATGAATAAGAGCTCCATTTAATTTTATTTTGACAACCAATAAAGTTTTAGTTTAGTTTGCCAGTTTTATTTTCTTCGAAGCCAGCAGGAATTACATCATTGGCTTTGTTGTGTGTGGTGGCTATAAAGGAGAGAAATTAATGTGAGCTTTATTCATTTTCGAATATTATGCAACCTTTATTGACACAAATTTTAAGTTTATGTAGTGAGTGTAGTTTTGTATTATATTATGGTTGTGTGCGAGCCACCCATAACTCGATTTATGTAGATTAAGAAAAAAACTTGTGTGTGGATCCCACGCGCGAATGAAGGAAAACTTATTCTTCTTTTTAAGAGTATATGTAAATAGCTCATTATATTATGCGCGTTTTTTCTGACTAATAATGAACAAGTATTTTAAACTCAATCTCAATTTCAATCACATTCTTAATCTTAATCTTAATCTTAGTCCCAATCATAGTCTTAATAAAAATCTTAATCTCAATGTTAATCTTATTTTCAATCTCAATCTCAATCTAAGCCTTAATCTTAAACTAAACCCCAATCTTAATTTTAATACTAATCATTAATAATTAATCTTATTTTTCTCAGTCTCGATCTCCATCCTAGTCTTAATCTTAATCTTAAACTTAATCTTGATCTCCTCCTTGATCTTAATCTTAATCTTAATACCAATTAATCCCAATCTCAATCTTAATCTCAATCTCAATCCCAATCTCAATCCAAGTCCTAATCTTAATCTTAATCTAATTTCAATCTTAATCTTGATCTTTATCTTAATATAAATCTCAATCTTAATCTTAGCCTTAATCCTAATCTTGAACTTAATCCTGATATCCATCTTGATCTTAATATTTATCTTAATCCCAATCTCAATCTCAGCCTCAATCTCAATCCAAGTCTTAATCCCAATCTTAGTATAAATTTTAATCTTAATCATAAACTTTATCTTGATATCCATCTTGATCTTAATCTTATTACTAATTTTAATCTATTAATCTTAATCTCAATCTCAATCTCAATCTTAATCTAAGTCTTAATCCTGTTCTTAATCTTAATTTAAATTTCAACCTTAATATTAATCTTAAACCTAATATTAACCTCAGTCTTAATCTTCATCTTAAACTTAATCTCGATCTTGATCTATATTTTGATCTTAATCTTAAGCTTAACCTTGATATCAATCTTAATCTTAATCCTAATCGTGCCCAGCAACCCCGCCATACCTTCTCTTCCTATGTCGCTTCTTCGTTTCGTTGGAGTTTGGTATTAGGGCCTAAGTAGCGCGTTGCTTTTTCGCTTTGCATTTACCCCCAATCGAGCGGAAAGAAGTTTCACTTAAAGAAATGTTACTGCATATATAGTGCAGTCTACTATATAGACTATATAGTCGATTGGGGGTGAGATCCGGTCTTCGATTGAGTCCAGCGTCCGACAATGTTGAAATTAAGTACTTGAGACCCAAACTATACATATTTTGGTAGAGAGTTACCACCTTTTTCGAAAGTTCAAATCAATTAATTAAAAATGTTAAATCAAATATTACAACAGATATCAAAACGAAAGGTGTCCTATTTAAATCGAAAATATTTTTTAAGTGGGTCGCCACCTGCTCAAAAAGTTAAAACAAGTGAAACGAAATATTTTAATATCAAGGGTATTAAGCGATAGAGATTTAAGATATGTCATATGGAGCTGCCATCTATTTCGAAATGCAAAATTAATTAATTAACAAGTTAAATAAAATATTTTATAAGGAGTATCAAATCAGTGAGGTTTTGCAGAAAGCTGTACGAATTTCGAAAATATTTTTATTGAGGATTGCCACCAGCTAAACCAAATTTAATTAACAAGTTAAATAAAATATTATAGAAGCGTATCAAAAGAGAGATATTTTAAGAAAGCTGTCCTATTTCGAAAATATTTTTAACGATGCTTGTCACCAGCTAAGGAATTTAAAACCAATAGAATTGACAAGTTAAATGTAATCCCACTAACACGATACATGTGGATTAACACAAAACATAGTTTTTTTTTAAAAGGGTTGCTAACTGCTTAAAAAGTTAAATCCTTTTTTTAATTATGAGCTCAACGAAATTTTACAATAGAGGCCTGCATGAATTCATTCAAACTTCTAGCCAAACAGAGTGCAGTAGATTTGAATATTTTACCTCACATAGTACAAAACACTCAGCGTTTGGAATTTTGTAAGTTATGAATATACATTTTGTTTTAAACTTTCTACCTTCAAATGAAAGAATGTGAATGAATGAATGGAAAACATTCAAATCATTCAAACTCATTTCAATAAAAGTTTTTTTTTTACAATCAAGTTTTTTCGTATTGTAATAGGAGCGCAGCTATACATACATACATACATACATATTATGTATGTTTGTACATATGTGCATAGAAAAAATATTTGTGGATATTCATACAAAAAATTGTCATTTATTTCAATTCAATTTATTTTTACTTTGTTTAAATAAGGTAATGTCGGCACATATATCAGAACAAGTATTCACTCAAATTCAAAAAATGTTGAAGCTAAAATCATTCGTTTGCTTTGTATATGGATAATTGTTAAGCCGTTTTGAATGAATTCATGCAGCCCTCTATTTTACAATATGAATGAAAAACGTACAAGATTTAAAAAGATTTATTATGATAAATTTTCAGGAGGCCGGCCACCTCCATATTTAAAAATGTAATATGGGTGGCAACCGAACGATGGAGCCTCTTTATTTTGAAAAGGGTTGCCACCTATTTAAAAGTTAAATCCAATTTTTTCATAACTTAATTAAAGTATTATAGGGGGGATGCCAATCGAAAGAGGTTTCGAAATTATTTTTAAAGAGCATCGCCACCTGTTTAAAAGAAAATTTCCATTTAATCAATTATCACGATTAAATTAATTAAGGTGTTGCCACATTTTTTAAGTCATTGAATTCAATCAGTTACTACAATGAAACATAAAAATTCGGATGCCAAACGGAATATGTTTAAAATATGTACTTTATTTTGAAAATATTTTTGATAGGGTTGCCACCTATTTTTACATTAAATTTAGTTTAATATATATTACAATATGAATTTCAATCGAAAGATGTTTAAGAAAGCTTTATCTCGAAAATGGCTTTGAAGAGGGTGTCATTTGTTAAAGAAATAAAATTTAACTCACTTAAAGCATTTTCACCTTTTGCTGCAAAGTATTTTCACCTTTCCCAAATTTCCAACTATTTATTCTATTTAAATAAAATATAGTTTAGGTAAGGTTAATCTGGCCTGTAGTGCGCTATTTTAACAACACTTGTTATGGTTAAGTCAGCTAAACCACAATTTTCTCAATTTAGCTATTCACTAAATGTTTCCCTAGCAACATTCCTTAGCGCAAAATAAGATGTCGTCGGTGTTGTTGCAAAAACATAAAAGGTACGTTCTACAATTTTTTCGTATAGAAAAAATGTACAGCACCGTCGACTCGCCCGAATTGCTCAACTTGCTCGACTTGCACTTGCTAATCTTTCTTTCTTTCTGTGCTGTCTCCCTTACCAGAGACAACTTCTCCTCAACATGCACACTCCACTTCCATTCTCCAAGTGTTGCTTATCTTACCTAAAACCACTTCTCCTCATCTCTACCCATTTTGCCCGTCTTGCTCGTGCTCATCTTGAATGCCTTGCTCGTATCGCTAGTCTTGCTCTTCTCGCTCGTGAGCACACTCCGGGGGTATTCTGTTCCCCGGGGTACCAGAATTAAGTCTCTGGTCAGACCTCATAGGCGAAACTTCTGCTTGTTGAGCCTCCACTCTGCTCGAGGACTGGCAGCCTTTGAATAGGGACCTCGGGGTTGTCAAGCCCGTAATTCCACAAATGCGTAATCCACCTGAGGGAGAGGTAAGGGGTACAGTACAAAGTCAATAACAATACCATTTTTAGAAATATACTCTTAGTTATAGTTAGTGAGATTTCTCACAAAACCAAAACCATAATGAATCGGCACTGTATTTAGAAAGTCAGTAAGATAAATAAACACATAAAAGATGCATAAATTAGAACAACTAAAACAATATCAGACAAGAACAAGGCGAACAACAGCAAGAAAAGAGAGAAAAAAATAAATACAAGCGTGCCTAGCAGCAGCACCATTTAGCCTGAAGTGGTGCGTCAATGGCCAGTCGGCTAGTTCGTTGCAACACAGCAAAATGAATATAAACAAAAAAAAAACAGTACTCGCAGAGCGACGCCAGTTTGTCTAGTTGCGCAGACTGCAGTGACAAAAAGAAAAGCAAAAAAAGTTGTATAGTAAAAACCAAAACAAAATATAAATACAAAGAATTACGGGCTACAGACGATGTGTGGCCAGAACATAAGCTCGGTTGTAAATTTTATAACTTGGCAATGAAAAACTTCAATAAAAATAAACAGACTCTAATTCGAGCATAAGAAGCATTAAAACAAGAGCGAATAGAGAAAATAATAACAGTAGTAAGAGGTAGTAGATAGGTATGTTTGTATGTATGTAGATAATATTGTAGTTAGTGAACAAAAGACTTAAGACAACAACTCTCATCAACATCAAAACCGATGTTTGTAAACACTGCGCCACATTCGTTTAGTTG
>NW_023458560.1:58068753-58117844 GCF_013731165.1 Rhagoletis pomonella
ACATCAAAACCGATGTTTGTAAACACTGCGCCACATTCGTTTAGTTGTTGCTTTTTTTTGGCTCTACTTTGACGGCACTTTTACGCAGTTCTTTTTATAAAACAAACTAGCTCGCTGATTAACACGAACAACCACCAACAGCTAAATGCACAAATAATTAAAAGCTACTCACTCGCACCTATAAAAAGCAATAGACCAGTAGCAACATTGAAGAAATCTCAGCTAAACAAGTGACTAAGTAAAAACAACTAACAAACAACCGATGTGATGAAAATTTTGTAGACAAGACGTGTGATATGCGTGCAGCTGGGGATTTTAATCGGCAACATTTAGCAAACAAATGTTCTACTTTCACCAGTCGCCGCGAAGAGCAGACGACCAAGCTGTTGAACGGGTGCACCTCATGCAGTGCGCCGCAGCGCGCCACTAAGCTGGCTAACTGGCTGACTGGCGTGCTTCGGCCACAAATCGGCGGCAATCAGTTAGCCAGTCTTAATGTGGCGACAAGTGCACCACAACAGTAGCAACAATAAAAAACTACACGCAAAATGGCATAAAAAAAAACAGTTATCAAGCGTGGAAACTGCAGCTCGATTTTTTGTTCTTTTGAGTGTGTTTTTTTTGTCCCACAATCCGTCACGCATGCGCAATGTGTTTATGTGAAAAGATTTACAACGCTCTCACGCTTTCTCTCTTTGCGCGCGTAAAATACTCTCGGTTGTTGTGTTTTGCTAGCTTCATAATCTTATGCAAAGAAAAATTTATATTCCTATACATATTTACATACATGTATGTATGTATGTTTATAAGCCATTGGCTGTATGCACTTGTCGTTGTAGTAGTTAAGTAGCGTGAAGCTAGGAACACTTTGACGACTGCAACTTCACGACGTAACGACAGCGACATCATTTTGTCGACAAATGTCGTCTTGAAGCCCCAGCTTCTTAAACATTTTGAAGACCTCAGCGACATAGCAAATAGCTGATTTTAAAGTTTTACATTTTGGTATATTTATTTCACAAATTGTGTATTTTTATTTAAGTAAATAAGAGCAACATGAACAATCAAGAATATGTGATTAATTTTGCGACAATTTAATTTTGCAGCACTACATCTACTCATTGTCGCCGGCAAAATTAGAAATAGATTTAATTTGGCGACGTCGACAATTGCAGTCCTGCAGCCAAGATGTCGTGCTGTCGTCAAAATAATTGTGTCCGTAAGAACGTGTGTATTTAAAATTTGACAGATACTGCTTGTCGCTTGCTGTCGTCAAAGTGTTCCGAGCTTGAAACGCGCAGACGTCATGGCATCAACATGGATTAAAATCATATAAATATTGTTTTTTACCATCGCCGATGGAGCTGATATCAGGGATGCCAACTGCCCTGGGGCTAATTTCCCGAAATTCCTGAAAAAAGTTCTCCATTCTCGATGAAATTCCCCCCAAAATGAATTTTGCTACATATTTAAGGCACTTAAAGCGAATTTTTTTTTAATTAAAAACCAACAAATATCATTAACAGTCTTTTTAACATTTCATGTTTATGATATAAAAAGCTAATACGATGGCCTGGTGGCGAAAACGAAACGAGAAAAGAGAGTGTCAAACGCAAACGTGAAAAAAGTTAAGAATGTCGCTATGCATAGTTGGAATTGCTTTAATATCCACACGGTTGCACGAGGCAATTACGTAATGTTTCAAACCCGTGATGCAAAATGAGAGATTGTTATCACAATTGAAATCGATTTTTATATTGAATTCCCCAAAATTTAAAGTCATTCCCCGATTCTCACGAGAAATTCAAATTCCACCAAAATCGGGGAATTCTCTCCCAGTTGGCATCACTGGCTGATATGAAGTAGAATGGGGTGTGAGAAATAAACTTTTTTCAGTGGTAATGCAAATTTTTGTTTTGAACGATATGTCTTTTAATACGTTTATGGAAAGGAAGTAAGATCAATATAGCAAATGCAACTGAAATATTGGGGGATGGAAATCCCTTTCAAATGTACGTTCGAATATGGACACTGAATTTAAGAAGCGGTTTAAGGATAAGACTTTGATTAAGATTAATACCAGGATAATGCGTAGATGAGGAAAATGATAAAATCTAGTATAAAATAAAGATACTAATAAGATATGACAGTAATTTTTAAGCAAACAACACAACCGACATCAATGCCCATATACAAATTTAGAAGTACCGCCATTGAGATACCACATTTCCGATAAAAACGATGTATCCAAAACGGTAATAACGTTCCTCCTTTTCTTGAACTCGGTTAAAAAGATGAAGATGAAGGTAAATGAAACACTTACTACAAGGATAAAGAGGACGTTGAACATATTGATGAAGAAAAGAATAAAGATAAATATAAGTATAAAGATAAAAGTAAAGATAAAGATAAGGATTAAGATAAGGATAAAGATAAAGAGGCAAAAAGAAAGATAAAACTGAATGATTTATTTTGGAACGAATTTCCGTCATCCCTTGTCAAGTTTGGTTTGCAGACAAACCGGTTTCGGCGTTGTGCCATCTTCAGTGTCATTTTTCGAACCACCCTGTCGGAAAAATCAACCAACACCAACACATAAAACGGAATATTAAAATATGTCATATCATGTTATGTAGCTCACCTCACTTCAGCCCAACTCTCCTCATCTTAACTCACCTCAACACACCCCACCTCACCGTAACTCACCTCACTTCAACTCAACTCATCTCAGCTCAGATCAAGGAAGAAAATTACAAATAAATTTTATTTCTAAATTGAGCAGCGAATTAAATCGCAACTAATATTTTTCTTTGATTCTGGCTAAGACAGTTTATAGTCTTTTATAAGGCAATCGAAAGACAATAGGCAAGATAGTTTGAAACATTTTGTTTATACTGGGTCGAAAGTGTTACAAATAAAGCTGCCTTGTCAACTTTCATTTTGCAATGGCCTAGTGCCTCGGGCAGCGGACTGTTTTCTTTTTTAATAAATTTTTTCCGTTTTTTAGTTTAATTTTATTTTAATTTTTCAAAACGAGGAGGTTATCAATTCGTCGAAATAGTTTTTTTTGTATCTTACCGCATAACTTTGGACCACGTTAACCGATTTCTATAATTTTTTAAAGGAATTTGGTTTAGATCCGATCATTGGATCATGAAGAAATTAACGATACTCTTTAATTTTTATATGAGAATTGAAGTCGGGTTTCATTTTTGCTTAATTTGCTTAAAAATTACTTGCTTAATTAAATTTTTAGATTTTATTGTTTTAAAAAACACAATAATTTTTTTTTTTTAAATTCCCTTTAGTTTTTAGAAACTTATATTCAGTTTTTTGAATTTAATTTAATTTAATTTTTTAAATTTCATTTTCTCTTAGCTGTAAGATTATTTTGTGTTGAGGGGAAACATATTTTTTATAACTTTATTTAATTTATAGCAACTTTTATTATTTAGTTTGTTTTTTTTTAATTTCAATTTCTCTTTATTGCTAGATTATATTATTTTAACAGAAAAATATTTCTTATTTATATATTTTTTAAATTAATTTTTAGGAACTTTTTTTAATTTTTTTCTTTATTTCATTTAATTTTTAGATTTTATTATTTAGAGAAGATATTACTTTTTAATAGCATTTAATTTTGAGGAAGTTTATTATTTATTTTTTCCTTTTTAGTATATATTTCTTCTTCTTCTTCTTTTTTAATTAATTTATTTTTTTTTTTAGTTTTTATTTTTTGTAGTATTAAAAAGAAAAATATAAATTTTTTAATCTAATTTTTAGAAGACGCATTGCTAAAAGACAAACTGAATAACTCTAGGACCTCCTCGTTAGCAGAGGAAGAGCTGACGGGAAGTGAGTTTAAGTGAGGCATGGTAAGTTTATGTTATATCTATCACTCTCTTAGTGTATACAATTTTTAGGAATATAGGCTACATACATATGTTCCAACTACATATAAGCAAAATCGGCTAGCGAATGCAATTTCTAGGAATATCTTCTGCAAAAAAAGAACCCCTCAATCGTGCAGCGGCAGAATCTTTTATCTTCATTTTCTAAAATTCCGATTAAAATGGTATTATTTACATTCAATTAACGATTTATAAAAATCCTCTGTTGAAAAGTGAAAAAAAAAAATTTATTACCATGCAAAATAATCACGGAAGAAAAAAAGCCGTAAACAAAAAATTTAGATCTTTTTCGGGCAACAAAAAATTATTCATAAATTTTTTTGAAAAAAAAAGTGAACGGTATCGATGTAAAAATATTTTTTTCTTTCATGTATCTCACTTTACAGTGATAATTACATACAATTTTGCTTTTGATATTACTTTTCCTTTAATTTTGTATCAACGTTACTCTTCCTAATAACTAGCTTAATAATTTTTCCCTTCTGCCAGTTTTTCATATTAAATGTAAGCAGAAAAAATTATTTGTCACTACATAAATAACTTTCGTAAAGCTGGCTTAAGTTTTTAATACGCATTTAAGATTTATTTATCGACAAGTGCTAATTGTATGATTTTCGATACTTAAGTGCGGCAACTCACAAAGAAAATTAATTAAATAGACATAAATATATGTACATACCTACATACAAAGGATATTTATTTATTCACATGCATATATTATAATTGACACTTTGAATAACTTTACCGATTGCAGCAAACAGGTGAATTATGTAGTTTATTTGTCATGTACTGGTATTATCATAAACAAACCTATAATAAAAATTGTTGTTAGGACGAGTTTATGTTAACGGCTATTATTTACTCTTGGTGCAGTGTACGGCCGAAGTGCAGCACAAAGGCTGTGGCAATGATGCCACGTGATGCGTTTAATCAATTATTAAAATTCTCAAGCATTAATTAGTTCCCTATCAGATCTGCCAGGGCAGGAGAGGATGCGTTCATCAAGAACCCCCGTGTTAATCTTAAGCTTAAGCTTCGAGATCTATGCTTCAAGTTGAGGCACCACTGGAAAGGAGCCAGTCCACTGAAACTGTAGAACTGATTAGAAGGGTAATAAATATGTTATTCGGACTATCAAGCAGCAATACGGGTCTAGGAAGAGAATGCCTGCCTTATGCAAACTTGTATTTCAAATCGAGCCGGCTTGGACTCCACGACGCAACGATCACTTTCTTAGCATTTCTCAAAAATATCAGGGCTGCTCAGGATGTTTTGAAAATGGTCTTGGATTTGCAGTTGGAATTGCATTTGTAAATTTTATGCTTGCTGCCATGGCAACCGTGTCTATCTCATTGTTGTGAATTTAAAAATGCAACGAATATGCAAATGCAATAGCATATGCACAAGATCCTGAATAGCCCTATCAAGTATTGGTAATTAGTTCTTTTTTGCAGCAAATATTTTTTATCGTTTTTGCCTACTTGAACCCTTAAAAGCATGAATGAAATTGCTGAGAAAACGTTCGGAAATGCATCATCAAAAAAATATTATTGAATACCGCAAAGCACCCTGCACCTGCCCCACCCTGTGCACGCTTCGTTGTTTAGCAAAGACACATAAGGTTCGGACCTCGGCAGGAAGTTGCTAACGAAATGTTTTTCCTCACATTTCTTGCTCAGCGATTTCGTCTTGCCTGCAATATTGCCCACCATTCGTTTCGAAATTTTAGCCAATACAAACACCACCAGCAACTTTTACAAAATGCACTACCCGGTAAACGGTTTGACAATCAGCTGTAACGCCAACTCAGCTGTTTACATTTGGCCAACGCAGTTCATAAACTAATAATTTTTCTGCAAAAAAGAATCTTTTTAGTTGAATAAAAGTGTATTAAAATGGATTTGGAAAACGAGCGAGTGCTTAAGTTGATATTTCCTGATGGTGTGCCAGGTAGGTAATTAAAAAAATGAACCGAAACAGTATATCTACTACATACATATTTCTAGAGAATCTCCGTGAAAATCCGGAGCTCTATAGCTACTTAGCCAATTTGGGTACCTACAAAGTCGAGCAGCTGAAGAAAGAACAAACACGTTTGGCCGACGAAACCAAACGCATTGTCGAGCAGACGCAGGATTTAGCAATTTCAAATTACAAAACATTCATACACACCGCAGAGAATTCGCGTTCAATTTTCACTGAATTCCAAAACGCCGAAGAGCAAGTGGGCACATTATTGAGCAAGTTGCCATTGTTTACAGCAGAATGTGAAAGCTTTCTAGCCAAAGCGGAGGATATTAACGAGAATAGACGCATAAATTCAATAACTTTGAAGAAGAATGCACAGCTGTTAGAGATACTCGAGCTGCCACAGCTAATGGAGCGTTGTATACGCGAGGGACGCTACGAGGAGGCGCTCGAGCTGGCGAGCTTTGTGCAAAAGTTGGGACACAATCACAGTGACATACCGATTATAAAGGTGGGTGATGGTGGTGGCGGTTATAATGTAATTAGTTAACTACTTTAGGCGTTTTATTTGTTTTTGTCCAATTATAGAGCATCGTGCACTCAGTAGAGGCGCTGTGGCATACAATGCTGGTGCAATTGGTGGCACAATTGCGTACCGATTTACAACTGCCCAAGTGCTTGCAAATTGTTGGCTATTTACGACGCATGCAAGCATTTGGCAATAATGAATTGAAACTGAAGTTCTTGCAAGCGCGCGATACTTGGCTTATAGGCACGCTGAAAGCGATATCTAAAGATGATGGTGAGTATGCTGTGAGTTGATTGATTTCATTGTTAATTTTAAACATGTCTTGTGTAATTTAGCTCAACAACATTTGACCAAAACCATTGAGGTGACACGCATCAATTTGTTTAATATTATAACGCAATATCGCGCAATATTCCCGGATGAAGAGCCTAGTTCTGTTACCGTCGTCAAACCGTTGCAAGGTGTGAGCTGTGATGGTGAACGGCTCTTCCAGGCATGGCTTCATAGGAAGGTAATAAAATAATGGGTTTAGAAGTGAATGTTGTTGTTGTACCAGCTATGTATCTTCTAAGCCTGCGACCTTTGTATATGTAAATGACGACCAAAGGAGTTCAGCAAATAAAGCCAGTAGTAATATATGCTTGAGCAAGATCAAAGTTGAGCCGTTAAATATCTCTCCAGCCGATCTGACCTGCACTCCGCCTATTATATCTATGACAACAACAACTAATTTTGCATTTTTAATTAGAAATCCTTTAATAATATTAAATTAATATCAATAATCATATACAAAAAATTCTCTTCCAGATTGATGATTTTCTCCAGACCCTCGAATCCGATTTGGAACGCGGTGTCAGCTCCTTTGACACCGTCCTTGGGCAATGCATGTACTTTGGCCTATCATTCAGTCGCGTTGGTGCCGATTTTCGTGCGCTTATGGTACCAATCTTTCTACGCGTAATCAGAAAGAATTTCGAAAATGCCATCTCCAAGGTGAATGAAAGTTTCGCACAAGAACTCGAACGCTATACGCTCATTAATAAACCGACATTGCATACGCGCGCTCACAAAGTGGACACAACAAGCGTCACCATAGCGCAGGGCAGTGCCACAGCACAAGAACCGGAATCATTTGCACCGCCGGAAACTTTGCTCGACTTTCATCCGCTAGCCGCACTATGCAATGGCTACTTGAATGCACTCAACGAGTTACGTCTTTGCGCGCCCATTGCTTTGGCGAATGATGTAACGCGTGCGCTGCAATCATCACTAGAATTTGTGGCTACCAAAGTGCTCGGATTCTATAGGCAAGAACAGCAGGCTTTCACCAGCGCAGAGCGCGAGACATTTGTGAAATTGTGCTCTTGTTTGGCATACGATTTGATACCCTACATGCAGCGTTGCATACACGCCATATTTCCACAACAGACACTCACTAACCATTTGGGTATAAATCTGCTGACATTGGAGCAGCAGCAGATCACCTACTTGCAACAGCAAAAGATATTAGAACCGCTTAAGCATTTGCTACCAAACAAAATGCCGGATGTATTGTTGAAGCAAGGGCAGACGAAGTTGGCGGAGGCAACAGAAGCGCAACAAAGTGCCGCGTCGGCCATCGCTGCAGAGGGATAATCGCTTGAATGGGAAATCTGCAATAAAAACTAACATAGATACATAACATACATACTAATGAAACATAAAATGTCTTAAGCCCATAAATTAATAAAGCAAAAATAAACGAAATAAAGCACTAATACATTGACAAAAACAGTCGAAAACTCAATTATACGCTACAACTGACCACACAAATGTCAATTTCATATGTATGCCTCGCCATCAGCGAACCACCGTCACACTTCATTGCATCCTCCCACATATTAGGCATATGTATTATGTGTATATGCATGTTTATCTATGCATGTGTGTTCGCCTGCACACCACTACAAAGCAATGGTAAATACACTATATAATGTAATTTATGAATTACAATTAAAAAGGAAAAATTAGCCACATGAGCTGAAGCGCAAACAAGTTGAGCCGCAGCAGCAGCCACCCACTCAACCAATCAGCCATGCATACATCCAACTATACATACATCCAACTTTAGCGTCGCCCTTGCCCTCATCTTCACACATTCACATTCACATTTCGTTTTTGGTGGCTCAGGATGGTCGCTTACTAGGAAGTTTTATTTCACTACTTTAGCATTTGTGCTTTGGTCATCATTTTCTGTGCAGCTGGTGTAATAAAACTCCCCATTTGGTCATTTGGCAATTATCCCGATAAATTAGCAAAAATAGTAGCGACGCCAGCAATCCACAATGTCCAAGCTTTTCACATATTCACATGCACATACATACATACACACTTCTGTATGTCCATAACTAACTGTCAGGACAATAGCTGAAAAGCAAATAAATGAGCAAAATTTTAGCGGCGGCAATAGAGACAGCGGCAAGCGACTGTAGTCATAGGTTCGCGCGTTTGTATGTTCGAAAGCTGACCAAATCGACGAATGGATGGACGACTAGATAATTTTCACATTTATAAAATGAACAATGCACTTAAGTAGCACTAAAAATAATGGAAAGGGAGGGGAAACTGGATCATAACGTTGGGAATAAGCAAGTGTTATGAATATGTTTTCGAATATCTGTTGGCATGTAATTACATATGTATATGTACATAGATAAACATTTTGCATTTATTTACTTGTATATTATACAGTTATGTATGTATGCATGTGTGTACATATGTAGGCATGTACTATTTATGTAAAGGCTTCAATGAAATGAACTTATAAATCGTAAGTATTTTTGTAGTGGACTCCAAAGTAAACTGGGTTAGGTCGTCGAAACAATAGCCCTTGGTCGGATAAGACTGTAGTCATTCCGGTACGTTGTACCGGTTGTCGTGCAAACACATCTTGAAGCTTTCTTAGCCACCGAAGGCAGTATCCCTGAACTCATACGCTCACGACTGCGCGATATTGGCGTCCGGAAATTGAATTGATGACCTCTGCTCGAAAGCAAAAGACTGCCTCTGGGAACTTTTTCGCTTCTTCACTGCACGGAGCCTAACCCTCTCCCAAAAGAAATTAACCGCGACCCTCTTTACCACCTTGACGAAGGAGGTCACGCTTCAACCAGGTATCCACGATCCACGTCTATGGCACACCATTTCCAACGGTGAATAATTCGAAAATCCTGCCTGATAGCCTGCTCTCTTTCTCCGCGCACACAACCGCAATTTTCAATAAAGTACAGAGTCGCAACAAGGTCGTCAAGTCGCTCGCCCGCAGCCACTGGGCCAAAGAACTAGAGACGTTGTTGGCAACATACAAGGCAATTGACGGCCGGTTATGAATTATTCTGAGCCTGTTTGGTGGCCGACGACTAGTTCAAATACTACCTACAAGAGAGCACAACAAAATGTTCAGCTAGCAGTATTGGTTGCTGCGCTATGTCAGGGACTTCGTTTAGGTGCATCACATGCAGCAGATGGAGCCAAAACCTATTTTGACCTTGGGTCACACTAGAAGTAGACCACACTATTCGTGGCCCCATATTGCTCAAGCCGAATGACAAGCACATGCTCCACAACTGCCTAAAGTTCGAGCGACGGGCCGGTTCCTTCCGGCACCCAAGGAGTCTCAACGGCTGAACGAGCAACATAACTCCTACTCCAACTCGCTCTTCCCCCTCCAATCTTCATCCCGCTTCAAATCCCATGCTAGGACAACCGACAGCTCTTCGTATCTTACACCGTAATGAAGACACTTGACGCCATTTCGCATCAACATAGCTTCTATTAAGTACATAGCAAGAGCACAGTACTTAACGCCATATACCCTCAGGTAACTAACGCCCTTAAACCCAACCGCCCCTTAAGGAGAAGTGTTCGTTTGTCAAATGATTTCGATCCTCCCTTAACGACTAAAACGATCAGCGTCGCATTTCCTAAGTCAACGACAGTCGTCAGTACTTTTTTGAGACCAATTCTATTGAAGGCTAGAAGAATAAAACAAGGGGGCCCACAGGATGGTGGTATACCTGCCCAAAAAGTCCTTGACCAACCAGGCGCGGCGTATTTTAAATCGAGATACCCTATTTAAGCAGTCCAGGTTGTGAAATGGGTCGCCGTTGATAT
This sequence comes from Rhagoletis pomonella, assembly GCF_013731165.1. Taxonomy (NCBI): domain Eukaryota; kingdom Metazoa; phylum Arthropoda; class Insecta; order Diptera; family Tephritidae; genus Rhagoletis; species Rhagoletis pomonella. The sequence continues at coordinate 58,079,314 of NW_023458560.1, forward strand.
TGTAGGGGAGAAGGTAGCGAGAAAGATCATAGAATACCCGCGCTAAAAACGAGTACATAATCGTCAGTCCAGGACATCGTATTGCACTGTCGTATCTCCAAGAGTATACATATGCAGTAATCTCTTTCGATGCCATAAGGTCTTATTTCCACCTGTGAGATATCTACAACTATTGCAAGGTTTGCTTAATCTCTTTCGATAATCTTGCTCTTCCACAGATTGAAAGAGTTCTCCCGTACAAACGGGGTTATTGATATTCGTACCGTATCCTTTCTAATTCGTCTAACTACTTCTTGATACACCAATGCACCGTTGATGTGCTGCGGTGCTTAAAAAATTTCGCGCTTCTTTGTATGAATACTTAACCCCATCTATCATTAAGTCATCTAAAAAGTAAATTTGTAGGGGAGTATCTAAAGATCCATCGTAGTTTTGCGTAAATTTTTGGCAGAAGCAGTTCCTATCATAGAGTTAATACCGGTTAATCCAGGTCTTACGATAAAGGCGGATTCTTTAAATATCTCGAATCCAGCGCCATCTGTCGGAACCAATTTGTATGCATTTACCATAGATCTTCACACTAAATTTGCGAAGTTATAGCTGATTCAAAATTTCACGTCAATGGGGTGTGCCACGCCTCCTTGTTAGAGTCCATTTTTATACCCTATATTATGTCCAAGGTTATTGTCTAGCCACCAGTCAAAGGCCCATGAAAATCCATTTAGGAGTTCCGGAGATTAGTGAGTTCAAACAGACAGAGACGAGTTATCAACAGTTTTATCATAGTACAGAAGATAGAAGATGTATGTACATTATTAAATGTAGGAAGCAAATTTTTACATCAGATTTCCAAAACCTCAACCCCTAGGGTCAAAGTTCAGATTACCCTTAACCGACTGCAATCGGGACAAAAATTTATATGTGATATCTGTGATCGTGGTATTACCGATTAAAGGGGGCGAGACTGAAAAAAAAATCGTTCATTTGATCTTTAAGGACCCCCCTAATGTACATATGTAGTATTTTCTTGTGCTGCTATGTACGCATGTACAGTATTGGCCAATATAATAGCACCCTCATTTCAAAATGATATTTTTTGCCACTCGTGTTTATTTATTTACTTTTTTCTCAGAAGTGTTAGAATTTTTTCGAGTACAGCGTGGCAAATGAACTTTTCTCTCAAAGTTTACACTGCTGGCAAATGTAAACAAGGATTAAAATTTAAAAACTAATTAATACAACTAAAGTAAAATATATCGAAAATTAACAATAAAATACTTTTTTCGCAAAATCTATAAAGGACCCTTTTATTTCTCAAAAAAACCTGGGTAACAGTTATTCGTCGCCACGCTGTACTGTTAGTCTGGGGCTCTAAGAGGTTCCAAATTGACGTGTACATACACATATGTATGTACATCTGCTTATATACACACGCGAACACTTACCGACCAACTAGTAAAATATAAGTACCGGCGGGGTCAAGTGTTGGGGTACATTTGACTAACAAAAACCGCGGTGTTACAACGGTAAATTGAAACTGACGCATAACCAACAACTAAAACCTATTCAACAAAATATTGCAAAGTAAAAGCAAAGCAAAGTGCAAAGCAATTGATTGGTTGGATAGGCGTTTTGAGGCTCTAAGCGGCCAAGGGGTATGCCGCGTGGTGTGCGGTCAGTTCAAGGCGAGTCAATATTTATGCAATTTCGCGCGCAATCACTAAAATTCCACGAAAAAAGCGACCAAAATCCAACATCACAACTACAACTACAGATTTTTCTTTCTTTGTTCGCCACTATTGCCAGCGCGCTTGATCGCGTATACGCCCCAGTGCACCAAGAACAACGAGGCAACGTTATTCATATAGATACGATATGCAATTTCGCGAAATAAATGTATGCACACATACATAAATATGTTTACATGCATACATACATATGTATGTACATAGATGTGCGTAAGCAAATGCATTGCACATAGCCAGAGAGAATATGAGAGTAGCAGCGGGAAGTTCCCAAAAAAGGAGACGATTTTAGGCCCATATGCGTAACGAAATTCGTTCGGTGCATTGTTAGTCAGTGGGTTTGTTGGCTTGCTTGTGTGTGTGAGTGTGTGTGTGCGTGTGGGAGTCTGTTGTTTGTGCTTATGTTCGCTATGTGTTTTTAAGTCCACCACTAAATATACACGAATGTAAGCATTGGACCAGCAGTAATCCGTAGGGAGCGGTGAGGGTTAGCTGCAGCTGCAGTGTGGAGTGAAAAAAAAAACAGAATGCTAGATTCTGCTGCTGCTACTCACAGCAAAGGCCATTGCAATGCACTAACAAAACAAAAATACTACAAAAGCACCCGCAATAGCAATGGCAGCAACAAAAGCAACACCAACAAAAAAACAACAACAAGTGTGTGTCACAACAAAAAGCATCTACCAGTTGGCAGCTATCGAATTGAGCAATGGAGGGAGGTAAAAAAGAAGAGTTTATACTTAGATACTTGCCCAAAATGCCTCAATCACGGAGCGTAGGTACTGTGTTTTCGGGGCGTCAAATTCTGTAAAAGTTTTCACGGAACTGGGAAAATTTTACAAGGCATATTTCACTGAAGAAGAATATGTCATTGTAAGCATTAGGAATACAGAGGAATGTTTCTAAACATATTTATCACTAGCTACAAACAAGTGGGAACAGTTATACGACGTTTACATGCAAGTGGAAATATTTTAAAAGAAGAATTTTTCAGTTTGTGCATCGAGACAAATTTTTCCAGACATACTTTTTACTGGGAACAGATTAGTGGGAACAGTTTTACGTCATCATATATATGTATTTTGCGAAAACTATTTCGATATCGGGTTTATTTTTGGTGTAAATTTTAAAAGTGAGAACAGTTTTTTGTTTTCACATGTACTGAACTTTAAAACAGTTTACTGAGGCAGAATATGTACATACATATGTGTATAACTTTGTGCAAGTGAAATAAATAATTCTCTTTCTAAGCGTATTAATCACCAGGAACAGATTAATGAGAACATTTTTTTTCGAGATGTGTATGTTCGTGTAGTTCCAGAAAGTATTTTCAACGTTTGAATAAAAGTTTTTTACTCTTACGTAAATTTTGAAAGTAGGAATAGTTGTTTGTTTACACCATGTAGTGGAGCTTAAAGAGAACTCCTTACGGTTGTAGAATACATAGTTTTGGCATCAGGAAAAAATATCCCTCTTTCTCACTATATTAATTATTGGTAATACACTAGTGGGAACAGTTTATTTTGCTATAAACAGTTACAAATCATCAATTGAGCGCCAGAAAATTGCATGTCTAATTTTTTTTTTTTACTTTTTTGTAAATTTTGAAACTGGGAACAGGTTTTTGTTGTGTCAAAACATCAAATTAACGCCTGTAAAATGTCTGTCTGAGGATTTTTTTACTTTTTTGTAAATTTTGAGACTGGGAACAGTTTTTTAGTTTATACCATAATTTGAGATATTTACGTTTTATATACAAACAATTTCGTTTTGACGGTCGAGTGATAATGGATAACCAGCGCAGCAATGGCGAGACTGACGTCGAAGCCTAGTGGAGATGCCTACAGTGAGACCAGTGATGCTTAGCGAGGGTGAAGGCCCAATTAGTGGGGCAAACGATGTTGGACTGACAGAAGGAAAATATTTCATCTGAGTGCAAACTCTTTTGCCTAGCATTTGTATGAACTTGACGTAGGTCCATCTGTGCTTAGGTTAGGTTAGGTCATTGTGGCGCCCGAGAGGGTCGCGCGCCTAGACATTGGTCGAAGTTGTCTATTATGTTACCACATTATAGAAATTTCCTCGAACGTTAACTACAGGTAGTCTGTATTAAGAAAAACCCTGGGTGCTTAAAACCAAGTTCCGAAAATAGCTGATGTGCCCACCGGAGAGTTCCTCTGTAGGGTTGATGAAATGCGCGACGAGGCGCTTAAATATTTATCTAGCGAATGCCGGGCAACTGTGAAGGATGTGTTCAGATGATTCCAATTCGTTCTCCAAGCAGCTGCGGCAGTAGATATCCATCCCACGGTCAACAAGCGGCTAGAATCACCTTGCATGCCCGGATTTTTGTCCAGCACTCGCTTGGTCGACCGTAAGCCCATATGACTAGTACCCCCCCCCCTAGCCGAAGATATGTCTTCGAGGGTACCCTACCCAGCTAATTCATCAGCCCTGCAATTTCCGCAATTATTTTCCTGTGTCTCGGGACCCAAGTCAGCTTAATTTGGAAATATTTCGAGGCGATTGAGAGAGATTTCACCAAGAGAGATCCCAGCGCTCTGATTGCTGCTTGGCTATCAAAGTAGATATTTATTCTTGTCGACAGAACACTGGTGTGGAGCCAATCGGTTGCCTCGGTTGTAGAAGAGTAGACTTTTCCACCAAACAGTGACCCAATATAACATGATTGGCTTTACTGTACTTTCATATAGACAATATGTATGCAGCAGAGAACCACCGATGGGGTTTTTACCCGTTCCTCGATATTTGGCTTCCTCAACAACTTCCTGTTCAGGATCACGTTCACGAACATGAACCTGTCGGAGAGTTGCAGTGAGCTATCGACGGAAGCTGGATATCAGGCTCTTTATATCTCCTGGTGAATAGTACGTGCTCCGTCTTTCCAGGATTTATATTCACTCCGCAGCTAGCAGACCAATTTGTGACCAAGTTTAGGTACCAAAGCATAAGATCGTACAGAAAGTGCAAGACCTTTCGTTCACAATGAGAGCCACGTCATCCGCGTAGGCAACAACTCGGTATTCTCTCCTATGCAACAACTCCAGAACGTCGTTTCCCGCGACTATCCAGAGAAAGGGTGAAAGAACACCTCCCTGCGGGGTACCCCTGCTAACATTCCACTGTGACAGTTTTATCGTAAAGCATGCGAGAGATAAGCCTAAAGAGTCGTCGAATCCGAGCTTACTCAGAGATTTTAATATCGGCCCTTGTAACACATTATTGAAAGCCCCATCGATATCGAGGAAGGTACCAACTGCATAGTCTTTGTTCTTAAGAGACTTGAAAATTGTTTACAGTACAGCTTCCATAGATCTGCCCTTCGGCTAAGCATGCTGAGAGAGGCTCGATCGCTCTCGAGAAATCGTGTTTCTAATACATATGCAGATCAATGAGCCTCACAAGGATTTTCAATAGAAAAGAAATTTGCCAATGCTACAATTTCCCGCATGGAACTTTCCAAAAAAGCAAATTTTCCAATTCCACAAACCACTGTATTCTTCCCGAGCACGTACACAGAGATGTGTCGTGGAGCCACGCTCCTTTGCTACATTTCACGTGGCATGGTGTACTCAATTCAAATGGAATTTTGGATTTTGATTTTGATTGCGAATTCGAATAGATTGTGGTATTTTTGAAGCAACTGTCTATCTGCTTGCCTGTTTGTCTGAAGTCGTGTGTCGACCACCGACTTACCCAACTCCCCCACCACCCAACTTCCCAAGCGCTGTGTTGATTTGCGCCCAGTGAGTGCCTCAATGCATCAATTTAGTGCGTCGACTGCTGCAGTAGTTAGTTGAATTGTCGGATTGTTGGCTTGTAAAATTTTTGTTTTGCTGGCTGTGCGTGAGCGAGAACAGAGGTGGAGGCAGTCGTGGTGGCGGCTTAGACCATTTGCTCTGTGTTTTTCTCCACTGCGAAACGATTGTTTGTTTGATTGACTGATTGGATGGGTTGCTTGAATGCTGGATGACTCACTGCCTGACTGACTGGTCAGACGGCCACCTATTGCGTGTGTGTTTTGTGCAACTTCTATGGCATTTTTATTTTGTTGCTCCCTCCCGCCAATCCGCTCCGCCCCGCACGGACACTCGTACACCCACTTTTTCCGCTGCACTGAAGTGAGTAGCATTTTGTGGCACTCTCCTGTGGGGATAACGGCATATGAGGTGGCGTATAGCAGCAATAACGGCTTTTTGTAGGCACATTCAGGCATTCTAATTCGGTACAAATTTGATTTTGTTAACCTGGAAAAGCTGATTTGCACAAATAGACGAAACCACTTTGGCTCGCTTTTTTTTGTTGTTGTTTATTCTATTGCTCTGCCCAGCATGGTTGTTGCTATTTGTGCTTCTTCTTTTTTGTTGGCTTTTGCACCAATAGGCATTTGTATTGCTCCACGGTTCGAGAATTTCCACCCATCCAAGCCTTTGTGTACATTGGTCCGATGCAATTCAGTTGCTTTCAGCGGATTTATTCGCTTCAGCGCATTTAGCGTTGGGGGTTTTATGAAAATTTTCGTAATTGTTTCTATTGATTTGAGGGAGAATAAAAAAAAAACATGGTTTGGAGTTTCTGAATCGTTGTGTTGCGTTTTATTTCGAAAATGCGAAAATATACTTTTTAGAGCACTAACGGGTGGAGAGCCATTGATTGTACTAAGGCTGATATTCGGCACTTCAAAAGATATTAATATAAATCCCACGGTTACCCTTGCTTGAAGAAGAACTTTCTAACGTACCGAGTTGGAAGTATCTTGATTTGATCCTGAACTCCAAACTACAGTGCGGACGCGACCACATCCAGGGTTATAAAGATAATAGAGAAACCTATGAGGCGATGTCTTGAGTTTGCAAAAGTCAGTATTGGAGGTAATTCTCAAGCTTGAGTCTTACCATAGAAGAGGCTGTCAAGCGTCTTCTCTTAAACTTCGGGAAAAGCTGGTATCCCAGCTCACACTAGTCTTTTTCTCCAGAGATGATATAGACAAAGTGTTTGTTTTCGAGAAGAAATTTAATATATAGCTTTGCAGCAAAGAGTAACCTGGGAAATATCTCCAGGCGATCACTCTGCTATGGTTCACAGACGGCTCTAAAACTGCAGAGGGTATTGGGGAAGGTAAATTTTCCTCCTGGTTAAGGCTATAAGTCGCTATGGAGAAATTCTTGAACGGCGGGGGTCTGTGGCATTAGCCTGAGTCCAGAAATTAACTTTCGTAGAAATTTCCGTAATTAGAGTATTATAGTTCTAGGAAAGAGTTAGGTCGTACTTAAGGCTTTCTTATCTTTTGAGATTAAACCATTTGAAGTGCATTGCGAGACTTAACGCTCTTGCAGAGCGCAACGTTTGCCAACTGCTTTGAGTACTACGCTAAAAAGGAATGGAAGAAAACTATGTGGTCGCCAGCTTAGAAAGGGAAACAGCAGCTACGAAACCCAGAAGGCCTGAGCAATTCCTTGCAGGACGTCCTAACATAAACAGGGAAAAGGAAAGATATAATATGAATGAGAAAATGACACTGGCGGCGCATCATCAGTGTCTGCCGAGCTAAGAGCTTATTGGGCGGACGTGGTAGAACCTGTTGAGATACAAGTCGATTTGGGCTCTAGTCCTAGTCTTGCAATCAAAGGAGATAGAGGCTGCTGTTCTGTAAAGAAAGTAATTAATCGAAACAAATGCCTCCTGATAACTGAAGTTCGTTTAGCGTAGTAGGAGAGCCACACAGTACAACAGTTCCAGCAGAATTGAACGCATTTGCATCTATGGTTAGTCACATTTTGCAAGTGTTGAGAAAAATCTCCCTTATAGTAGAGTTCATAGAACATCTTCTACCATGGAGATATACAACGAGGACTCCCTGGTCATTCCTCTGCTATGAATACTGCTCAGATCAGCGTGAAAATATGCCCACCAGCCAGAGCCGTAACAGACTCTCTACGTTGTTAATTGTCTTAGCCGTTGTGTGGCTATCCAAGAAAATAATAATGCTTACTGTGGTTTGTTCTGCGGCTAAAGCTGAACGCCTTCCTAATAGCAAGAACTTTAGTCAGGAAAACACTCGTCGTATCAGAGAGTCGATTTTCGACCTAATCCACGTTCCACATTAGAGACGTCGGCAAATATGTATGTATATGTAAATGGTTAGGCCAAACGAATGGCCCTGAAAGTATCCTGCAGGTAGTAGCAATGGAAGAGGAAGGCCTCATCTGCGATGGAGGTGGAGAAGGACTTCAAGGCTTCACCTGGTATTTCTAATTGACATACCTTATCGACCTCGGTCAATATCGTTTAGGCGACTATCGCGCCAAATAAGGAAAATAAATTAGGTAAGGTTGTTGTCGCTATCTTTATCCAGACTCTGATGGAAGTAACCCTAGGTCCGAAAAGTATGTTGTGGTTTCGCACGAAATAGAACCAATCAGGCATTGACATGGAGTTCACCTGTTAAGCACAGGCCTGTTGACGATGGGCCTTTCAAATAAAAGGTCTTAATATGCTACGTTAATAAGACTGTTGCCGCGATAGTTGGCGTATGTGGTCAGGTCGCCTTTCTGTGGATGGAGCAGAGAGCACTTAAAGTCCAGTAGTCAGACTATTAGCTCGCGTCCCGAAACAGACTTTTCACTCTTCAGCCAATATTTAGAAGAGTTCAGATCCTTCTTAATCTAAAAGTTATGCAAGTCATTCCCGCTGGCATTTAGTCAAATTTTAAATGTATACAAGCGACTTTTGCGACTTTGTTTGAAAAAAAAAACTAATGTACATAAGCAGCAGAAAAGACTGAATGGAGTAGCGCTGCTTAGTGATAGCTCGCAGGCTGGTCCTTATTTAAGCGGAAAGTTTTACATGCCACAGGCGTACTAGAGGCGATTTACTCAATTCGACAAGTTAAGACAGTCACTTATGAGCCAACACATACATGTACATTAGGGTGGTGAAAAAAAAATAAGTCGCAATTTTCATCTCTAATCGCCTAGGATTTTACTATACCGAAAAACCATACCGTTGTTTTTTTATTTTGAAATCAAAAAAATATTTAGAGTTCACCCAAAGCGCTAAAAATTTTCCATTTATTTTATATGGGGGAAAAAAGTTTTTTGTACAATTGATGTAGAATTCTTTAGATATAATATTTTTCGACCGGGAAACTCTGTTTCGCTTTAGGAGACTTCCAATAATAATATATAGAAGTTTATTTAACCATTTCTTAATATTAACTATTTTTTATAGGTTCACCGAAAACCTAAAAAAATGTAAGGGAGGGACCAACACAAAATCGTTAGTATTAAAAATTGGTAAAATAATTAACTGGGTACTATTCCCTGAAGTCTTCTCAAGAGAAACAGAGTTTTCCGATCGAAAAATGTTGATTTTCAAGAATTCTATATAAAATACACGGAAAATTTTGAGCGCCTTGAGCGACCTCTTTTTTTTTAATTTTGAAGTAAAAAAAACAGGGGTATGTTTTTTCGATATAGAACAATACTAGGGGGGTGGGGCGCATTAAAATTGCGACTTTTTCCACGTTCATTTTTGGACCACCCTAAGGCACACACATATTTACTCCATCGGGCGTGACAGGCGTTGCTGGCAGTATTGTCATCATTATTTGTAAGTGAATAAGTGTGTAAAGTAAGCGTGACAATAAAATTAAATCAATGAAAGGATTTCGTTTCCATTTTTTAACATCTACAATAACAACAACTAACTATTATAAAATTGTGTGTAACTAAAAAATACTCAGTTATTTTGAGATGAAAGCAATAGAAAAAAAATGCTTTTTTTTTATTTGGAAATTTGATACTTTTTTATGACTTGAGCCACTTTACTTGACAGCTTTGGCGCTATGTTGCGCACAGTTTTTATTCCGCCTACGCTAGGATTAAATTTTTACACACATACACACATTTTTTTTTGCAAAAAGGCAACTTTAGGGAATTTGCCTAGTAAACTGTCAGTGATTTGTTGTTGCTTATTGCTTACCCTGACTCCCAAAAAAAAAACGAAAAGTTGGCTGCTTTCCTTCGCCAATGTCTCTTCCTCGCGGCTCTTTGCTTTACTGTTGTACTGCTGTTAAACTCATGGCATTTTCTAGCTATCACATATGTATGCTTTTTTGTTGCCTACATACATATGTGTTAGTGTGTACATTTGATTATTTGAAAAATCACTAAAGGATAACGAACGCGAGTGGGGGAAGCAAGCGAGTCAGTCCCCTAAGGGTATTTCGCGTTGTGCAAAGAGATTTGTTTGCCAATTTACATATTCATGCATTATGCTTATGGCTCAAAATAGCACCAAACTCCAATGAGGCGCGCGCACACTCAGCAGCAGCAGCAGCACGGCCACCATAAGCGTCTCCAACCACCTAAAAGTCCTTAGTTGGCATGGCATTCGCGCGCGCTTAAGTAGCGCGTTAAGCATATGCATAAGCTTTTCTATTCGACTCTTTTTTTTTTTTTTTTTGATACAATAAGCGAGATATTCCCCAAGTCATGCATATGTACGCATGTTTGTCCGTAGGATTTTGATAGTGTATCAATGCCATATCATATCCCGGCGCGTTTTCCAATTCGTTGCATATTTTCTGAAGCATTTTCATTTCCAACTTTTTTTTTTCTTCTTCCCATTTTGCCTATCGAATTTCAATAAAGTATTTGGCGATAATTTTGCATAAATTGTGTGAAGCCTCGACGTCAAATTGAACCGTTCGAAAATTGAATTGAATAGAAGTAAGTGGAACGGTGCGGGAATTATACCCAATGCACGATTTACAGAGTTGCTATAACAGTTACAGTTGCTCAACAATACCGAATTGATATATAAATAATAATAATTTGGCGATTGTACGTAACCAAAACCAAGAACACCATTGGAAAGGAATTTTTCTGTAGATGAGGAGAGTTTTCAAAAATTGAAGAAATAAATGAATACGATTAACACCAAAAATTTAAGCCAAAGTTGAAGATAAAGATGAAAAGGAAAACAATGAGAAGATTTATTGAAATTTTTTGATAGGAATCGAAATAAATTCAGTCATACAAAATTTTAGTTATCGAGCTAAAACGTTTTAAAACAATTCCATGTTTTTGAAGAAGATACTCGATGGCACACGCTTGCCTTTCCTAGTCTCAGGCTCCAAGCTTCCCACTTTCATCTTACATGATTCCCAATCGGAGTGCAACGGATTTTTTCCAGCTTTGTTGGAAAGGCGACTACTTGTGCTTAGCACTCAGTCAGAGAGCTTCGCTTTCCGCCGTGGAAGATTAGGAGACAATAGCTCTCAATTGTAATTTTACACGCCAGGGTGAAAAACCCGACTCGATGATCCACTCGGAACCTTTAGAAAGTCCTGGGGCCGCAACGGATGTCTCCATACCGAAATGTTTGGTCAGATTTCTGTAAGCATTCTTTTTGAAACGTAATTCGTCAATATATAACTGCATGATGCGACTATATGAGAAGCAGCAAAATAAATAGAAACCTTCAACCTGAAAATCGGGTTACCAGATCAGAAAAAAATTGGAGGTCCGGAGACTACGTGGGGCCATTTCCTCTATTGACTATGTCTAAATATTCATTTCCAATAAAATTCAAGCAGGACTCACCTCTGGAGCGTTCAATTTACGATTAGCCACCTATAAATTAATGCACTGGGTATAAAAATTACGCTCGTCCCCGCCAACACCCCTTTCGCACTACCCATAGCGGATGCTTTTGTTACTTTTAAGTGCATTCTTTTTTCTCCTACTCTTCCTTTGCGTTTCTCATTTATTTGCACTTTTTCTTCTTCTTGCCATTTTCAATAACTTTTTTTTGACGATGTAAGCTGCTGGTACCTTTCTGCTTCCGCTATTGTGACCATATGCTCGGCTGCCTTCGCGATTTAGCTCTTTTGCCACTTGTACTTGTAAGTACGCGTTGGCTGGGTCTTTGCCCGCGACGCGTCAGCTTGGTCGGTGTAAATAACATCCTCAAATCCAATTCAATTGCAACCTGAAATCAATTGTGGCAACCTTAAGTGAAAAATTCAATTTAATATGAAAGCAGATGACATTTATGCCGCGACGATTGCATTAGCACACGGGAGGCGGCGGCGGCGGCGGAGATTTTTTAATGCTTTGTATTGTAAACTTTTTTTTTTGGTGACAGGGAGTTGTGAGAGGGTTGTGATTGATAGTGCAAGTGATATGGTGTGGTTGATTAAGCCTAATGGAATTGAGGCAACGCAGACGTTGGAAAAAAAGAAAATGAAATGCCTTGAGGATAGTTTGTCTTAAGCAACCTGCGACTGTAGCATTTACGTTGATAGAGTGCACAAGCCATTACCAATCGCCAACGTTTTACCCCGACATTTTTTTGCCAAACTATAACTCGTGGGAAGGCAGTTGTTCGTAGGCAAAATCTACTTTATTTTAAGAAAATATATAGTTCCATTGATATCGTTTGGTGGGCTCTTGTATGGAAATATGGATTGTGAATCACAGAAAAAGCTGCAACTTGCTCTGAACAATTGTGCACGATATATATTTTTTCGAAGCGAAAATTTGAGCACATATCGGAATTTTCTTTTAAGATAATGGGCTGCAGTCTTACTAATTTCCTAAATTATCGCAACCTAGTTTTCCTAAATCAATTAATTTATAAAAGGCAACCAGAATACCTCTTTAGAAATTTATGTTTCGCGAAGTCAGACAGGACTTGCAACCTCATTGTTCCACGCTATAAATATCTCTCGTCATCTAGAACGTTCTTTGTCAGTGCGATCAAACTATGGAACTCATTACCGAATGTCGTTAAAAATGAACGCAATACAGCGCGCTTTAAATTGGCCTTAATGGAATTTTTTGCAATAGAAAACACATTTCTCTAACTCTGTTTACTTGAACTAAATACTTATGCATGTACATATATGCTCTCCTACTTTATTTCTCACTAAATTAAATATAAGATATAAATGATAATAATATTAGTAACTAATGTATTTACTTATAATGAAATATTGAATTATACAAAGATATATTTCCAAATGTCGATGTACTTTAAGAGACAATAGTCTTACTTGTGCAAAATAAACTAAATTGAATTTAATCACATCAAAAATATCCTAAGGGTGTTGCTTTCTTCAGGAATAACTGCAGAAGTTGCTCATAAAAGAGAAACCCGCTCTGATGGACGATGGAACCCGCTTCGACACTTCGAGTAGAAGCTCCTGAAAAAGCGTGAAGTGCGGCCTTGAATTCTATGTGGTACTTGAGCGAGGCAGCAAGTTAATGGATGATCATCGAAAAGAGCAGCTTAAGCTTTTACCAATGTTTCCAAGCTCTGTAGGGGTATTAAAGCCACAATTAAGTATTCCCAAAGAATGGAAGTGCTTTTCAGGTCATTCGGTATTACTTCCTTCTTTTTGGGCGGTTCTAAAAAAGATTACTTAACATTTGGTCTTAGGCAATCTTTCCCTGCCCTATTTTCAATAATCTTAGTAGAAATTAAAAAAATTTTGGAATCTGTTTGGCCTGCAAAGAGGGGTAATTTTCAATTTAAGTGTGCTTTGCCATATCCACAAGAAAGGATCCCTGCCGTTGAGGAACTAGTGTTTCTTTTCCAAATTTGGCGTGAGGTAAATGCCTGGATGCCCCAGGTCTAAAGTCAAATGGAAAATCTGAAATCATTTCGTTGGTAGTAAGCTTTAGTCCTTCATACAATAACACGATAAGATATTTCCGCTACCCGGAAGGCTAACCTTAAGTACTTAGTTGATATAGTTATACGGCAGGGATCCTTTCTTGTGGATATGGCAAAGCACACTTAAATTGAAAATTACCCCTCTTTGCAGGCCAAACAGATTCCAAAATTTTTTTAATTTCTACTAAGATTATTTAAAATAGGGCAGGGAAAGATTGCCTAAGATACCCACTACCGCCTTGCCGATATTAAAGCCGGCTTCCATGGCATGGAACTGCTGGAATGCATAGATTTGATATCGCCGTGAGATTAACACGCTGCGCAAAATGCGACTGAGCACCACCCCCCCACCCCTATAAGTATTGGGAAGAACCTCTCCGTATCTGTTATCAGAAAAAATTTTACTAACTCATTCACAACACACCTAGACTGTATTATATCCCCGCTGTAGCTCAAGGGTCCTAGAGATTCATTTGTCGCTGACTGTTCAAATACTACACTCTTCACTAAGTAGACTATGGAAGTTAGAATTGAGCTTACAATGAGCTCAAGATATTGGGTGCCACTTTTGAGCATCGTTCTCTGAGAACACCACACTATGAATCCCACGACTTTAACCTGAGTAATAGTGCTCCACCGACATCTCACGTAACCTTGGCACTTTAGTCATTGGAGGCGGAGATCAAAAAGCCGTTTTAAAATCACTGCAGGAATGAGACGTTTATGGCTCAGGGTTGGAGGAGTCAGATGGAGATGATGAACAACAACAAGTTAGTGGAGGAACATATTGTGGAAGCATTAAAAACATGCTATCTGCTATTAAACTAAGTATATAAAGAGAAACTTTTGCTGTTTCGTCGAGTTTCTCCTCCACTTTGTATCGTGCAGCTACGTGTTGCCAAACAAATTTTTGAAAGCAGGTGGTTTGCCATTAGTGTTGCCAGAACCTTTATAAAGAAAATGCTAAACGGACAGAAAAACAACGCAAAATCAATATATGATTCTAGTTAGTATTTGATTTATGGCTATAAAAAGCTAAAAATATAAATTAGCAATGAATTCCCCTCATCGCTTTCTAAACGGCTACGATAGTAAGAATTTGGTGTGAAATTTATTCTCACGGCGTGGATACCAAACAGATAGTGGTGTCCTATTGACCCGCAATTAGAGATGGGTAACTCAGCACTGAGCGAAGCTAATGAGCTGACTCCCAGCAGTGTGTCGCATGCTGAGATTCACTTCTAAAAAAAATATGACTCAGTAACTCAATAAATATTCGCCACATAGTCGGTACTCAGAGTAAAGAATGAAAATAAAGGCGAGAAAATTGCGAAAAATTCAATAGCTGTGAAAATTTACAATTCGTTAAAGTTATTCCTCGCAACAGCTCTACAGCGCATACCAACTCTCTTCCTCTTAAGAGCTCTAGAGTGTAAACCAGCTCTGCAGCGCTCATCAGCTAAACAGTGCTAACTAACAGCGCTAACCAACTCTAGGATGTGTTGCCTCGACAGAAGAGTGTTATAGCTCAATTGTGCCACCTCACTGAGCTGACTCATTAAAATGAGCTTAAGTAATTGAGTTAACTCGGTAAAATTCAATGAGTTACCTATCCCTACGCGCAGTCACCTGAATTGACAGATGCTGCTCTATATGTCCAAGAAATTGAGATTGCAACCCACATATAGTATGTATGCACTCAAAGATAAGTCTGATTAGGAAAAAAATGCTGTCAACTGGAAAGGAATGCTAGGCTAGCTTTAAGCGTACCGTGGACGAACACAAGGTTCTGCTTGCCGCTTAGCTATCAGAGTAGTTGTTTACTATAGAAACTTCTCATAAAAATACAATCTTCGCTCGGAGTCGGCGTAAAACCTCCCCTTTGTGTGACAACATCAAGGCGCATGCCACAAATCGAAGGAGAAGCTCGACCTAACACTAACGTATATGTAAGCGCCATCCTATTATTATTAAGAAAAAAGCTAGAAGCTAAAGAGGGCTAAACCCAAATAAAAGAAGCTACCTCTGGCCTGAAAATAACTAAAATGGCCATCACCTGACGAGAACTATTCCTGCAAAAAAAAAAATTATCTTTTATGATGCTCTCGCTTTTAAGAATGAACGCATCATAATAATTTCATGAACGATTACGGGTCCTTGAAATTTTTCGTAAAGAAAAACTTCTTCACTATTTTTAATGAAACTTGAACAAGTAATGAATTGCGTGAACAATGGCAACTAATTTTCCAAAACCAATGCCTGAGTAACTACTCATAACGTCGGTGATACTGCAAAACGTTCTATGTCTATTAATACCCTTGACACTTAGATGGTCTCTTACTTGGACGGGAATGCATCTGCAAATCGTTACACCCTAACAAATGAATGACAAAACTGTCTACCTTTGGCTGATGAAGATGAACGATTGCCAGAAGCGATTAGATAAAGATAACAGATCAATTAAGCACCAGAGGTAATAAGTGACATAGAACGTTTTGCAGTATCACCGACGATATGTATAATAAAGGTATGACCGCTGAAAAATCTCGATTCATTTCCGCACCTGACTATACATACATAAGTATGTGGATATTTAAGAGTATGGGACTTCGATTTCATTGTGGGTGGTTCAAGGTATTCAAGACATAAAGACATAATGAAAAATTTATGTACTTACATTTGTGTACATCCTCATATACATGCATACGTTGATCGTCGAGTGTGTAATCATAATATATATAGCTGGCATATACTCCAACTTAAAAATATAATAGTATGTGTGTATGCTTGTATAATACTCGTCTTGTATAATACTTTATGCTCGTATACAATAAAATTATACGCACTGTTGCACATGCTACAATTCACACAAGTGCTGTGGTCATTGAGTGCTGGAATGGAAGGAGTATACATACATACATACATATGTGTGTTTGAGCCAAGGAAAAAATTGGAAAAAGGCAACAAAAATGTGATAGGTGTAAGCAAAGGTATAGCCATATGTGGGTGAGCTGGCGTGTGTGGGTATCTATAAGTACACCTTTATAAGTGAAACTAGGTTTCAGTGTGTGATGTTTGTACATATGTGTCTGTGACTGTACGCCAAACTATGCCATTTAAAGCTATAAACCACAGAAAAATGCTACAACGGTGGATATCAACATGTCTATGTATGTATAAGCATATTTACTTCTTCGATAATAAAAAATATATATGGGTCAATCCATATAAAATTGACCAATGGTTGGAATCGGCAATTTTTGATTTGCATGAAATTTGGTCAACATTTTTATTATATAACAAAATTCTGCAAAAGGAAAAAAAATCCAAATTTTTTTTTCGAAAGTTCAAAATTTCAGATTTTATTTTTTTTAAATATCTCAAAAACTATTATATATATATTTCGTTCCAAAAATGGTTGTGGTCTCGTTTTAAAAGTGGTATTTAAGGCTATAAGAAATATATTTAAAACAAATAATTTTTAAGCAAAAAACAGAACTGACTTCAATTCTCATATAAAAAATTTAAGATTATCGTTAATTTCCCAACGATCTAATTATCGGATCTAAACAAAATTAGTATGGAACCACCCTTGAGGTACCACCTTTCCGATGAATTATCGAAATCGGTTAACGTGGTCCAAAGTTATGCGGTAACATACCTTTTCTTGAAGTCGGTTAAAAATTGAGAAATAAAAAAATTTCAGAATTTAGGAATTTAAAAAATCGTAAAAGCACAAACTTATACAAATTTTTGACAAAATTTGTTGTATACAATAATTTTTTAAGGATATAAAATTTTTAACTGTGAAATTTTTTTTTTCTAAACTCTAAATTTAAAATAAATAAAAATTGGTTAACATACTTTTTTATAGAGTTTGCAAAATGGTTCGGGTCCCGTTTTAAATGTGATATTTGGGGCTATAAAAAATATATTTAAAAAAACTAGAAATATAAAAATTCAGAATTTCGAGGTTAAAAAATCATAAAAGCAAAATTTTATAAAATTGTTTGGCAAAATTTTTTGCAAACTCTAGTTGAAAAAAAAGAAAAAAATAGTTAACATAACTTTATATAGAATTTTCAATATGGTTCTAGTCTGGTTTTAAGGGTTATATTTCGGGCTATACAAAAATATATTAAAAAAAAAAAAAACAGAGAAATAAAAAAATTCAGAATTTTGAAATTTTAAAAGCCAAATCTTATGTAAAATTGTCGCTTAATTTGTTGCATACAATAACTCTAGCTGATCTGAGAAGATCTTGAAATTTTCAAAAAGGTGTCTTGACATGAGTTCTTGAACTGTGAAAAAAAAATGTCTTGCAAACTCTAAGTTAAAAATAAATTACAAAAAAAAATAGTTAACATAACTTTTTATAGAGTTTGCAAAATGGTTTTAGTCTCGTTTTGAAGGTGACATTTGGGTCTATAAGCAAATATATTAAAAAAATTTGAGAAAAAAAAATTAAAAAATAAGAATTCTGAAATTTAAAAAATCGTAAAAAGCTAAAGTTTTTAAATGAATTTTTGGCAAAATTTTTTTGTAATTTTAGCTGGTTTCTAAAGATCATAAAATTTTCCAGGGGTTTTTTTTAAATATATGAATTTTTGAACTGTGAAAAAATAATTTTTTGCAAACTCTAAATTAAAAATAAATAAAAATTAGTTAATATAACTTTTTATTGATTTTGCAAACAAATTTTTTTTTCAAAGTTAAAAAATTTATATTTTGACAAAACTCCTTATCGGATACTTCTGGAACTTTTAAAATCAGTTGGAGATACTATACCTCCCATATAATACCACCATATATAACCACAAATTTTTTAAAAGTGTTTCCTTTTACGATTATTTAAATTTGAAAATGCTGTAATTTTTTAAATTTTTCTAGTTTTTCAGGTATACTTTTGCCATACAACTACAATAGTTTTGGAGATATTTAAAAAATAATTTTTTGTCCATTGGCCGAAATTTATTATATGATAAAAGAAAAGTTCGGACCACAATTCATCAAAATCAAAAATGGTCGATTTGACATGGATTAACCCATATTTCTGACCGTTCACGTACATGTACATACATATGTGTCTACATAAGTAAGAATATTCTATTTTATTTATATATGTATATGTATATTTTTGTACATGCATGCTATTTACCACTCACATATTCACACCAAATACATATCTATGCATGTAAGTATAGTGGGTGGAGTATAAAGCAACTAATAAAAGTATGACATCATATTTCAGCCACGTACGCGTGACCCACCCACGCGTCCACACACACACACACACACACACACACACACAGCCGTGCACAGAAAGCCATAACATTTTTATAGAAGCCAGCACAACGCATAAAATTCATTTGTATGTACAATGCATGTAGTGTTAGGTGGGAGGCGTATCCGGCATAATGCGCCACGTAAACGTAGCAACATTGTTATAAAAGTTCAAATAAACATCCCCATAACTAGGTATAGCACCCACACATACACGAATGCAAACACTTGTGCACGAATAAGGAAAAACACAAATAACAGAAATACATATATTAAAGTTCTCCAAACTCAAACTTCTGCTGAAACGTGCTCCGTCGCTCCATATTTTCGTCCCTGCTTCTGTAATAGAAAGCTTGACCAATATACTCACAAGCAGGCACCTCACTTACGTACATACATACAAGTGCACATACATACATACCCCGCACCCTCAGTTATTACATATAACAACGCTCAAGGTGGTTAATACGAAATCCTCTACCTTGGCAGCTTTTTTATTGTCCTTCTTGGTTATATGTAAGCTCTTCTTTCGTTTCGATTTTTCCCTTTACTTTTTTTTTTTTAGATATTTTTCCCATTCTGCTTCATTTGGTGCGCTTTCTCAGGTTGCTTCTGCTTGCCGCCGAAGCAGCCATTGACCAGCGTCCGTTTGTTTGTCTGTCTGTTTGCCTTCAACGAAATGAAAAATAAATATAGCAGATAAGAAAAGAAACACATAAAATATTGTTTTCAGACCCAATGAGAAATTACAAAGAAGCAGGAGTGCAGTGGGCGGATAGGGGGACAATTTGGAGAATGTCCTTTGTGATACCACATTCTGAGCGGCACCCTATACTTAATCGATAAAACGCCGCGAGCCGATTATGTATTTACGAATTCGGCAAATCTCAACGCACCAGAGCTCGTCGGCGCTATTAAGGATGTGAGAGCTAAGGTATTTCAACCTTAGCCTCGCAAACGCTGGCAACCTACTAAGAAGGTAGTGTTGAGGTGATTCTACTTCGTCATCTTCCAGGCAACTGCGACATACAGGGCCCGGTGGTATGCTCAGCCTGACTGCGTGAATACCGATTGGACAGTGACCCGTTAAAACCCCCAACAAAAGTGAGAGCTGTGGCTTTGAGGAGTGCCCTCGACCGCCCCCTGTCCACCCTCAGCCAGAAGAGCCTTGCGATCGCGCATGTCATGGTTTTTGCCCAGCGCTGACATGTGGCCCATCTATCCAAGAGAGTACCACAAGTGATCAATGGCACTCTAGCCGCTCTTTATCCGGCGATAACATTTCAGGAGTGTCTTTCCTAGCAAATTCGTCAGCCACACAGTTTCCCGCAATTTTGTTGTGACCCAAAACCCAAATAAGCCAAATACAGAAGTATTCCGACGCGACCGAGGGAGAGAGCAGACATTTCTTAGCCAAGAAAGAGCGCAGCTCCAACGTACTCGAGGTCCGGATAACCGCTTGGCTATCAAAATAAATGCTCACCACCGCTTTCTTGATAGCAGCCACTTCCGTCTGGAATACACTGCAGAAGTTCGGGAGCCTGAAAGAGCTCTTCTACCTGCCTTCGCGTAGATGGGCCAACCAACGGCACTACACCTCCGCAGATTTTTGCAGATGCGCAGGTATGATGCCATCAGGTACTAGGAATTTGAAGAGTTTGAACGAACTTATCGCCCAAGTCAGGCGACGGTCATCCCGAAGGTCAGAAAAAGTAGCGCAGTCTCCATGCACTTCCTTTTAGAAAATTTCGTCCGGGGAAGGATTGGAAGGGAAGTAAGCAAGCTAAGTGACTCCTCGTTACTCATAGTCCAGTGTCCTGCCTCATCCCTCAAGTAACCCACCGGAGCGGGATTCCTAGCGATAATACGCCAAAATCTAGAGGATTCATGATAGCCTTCTACGTTTTCGCAGTAAGACCTTCATGAAACTATTTTTGCCTTTCTAATCTCGGACTTGTAAATTCCTAGTCCAATCTTATAGAGTTCCCAATCAGAAGGTAACTTACTGCTGCGGGCTCGATTGAGTAATCGTTAGCTCGATGCGCTAAAATCAGAAAGCTCCACCGTCCACCAAAAGGGTTTCCCTCCGCCTTTCTGAAATCATAGCGGGCATTCGCTTACAATAGCCTCTGACTGCACCGAGTTTACTTCTGCCGCGTCAGGAAGCACTCAGCGAAGATGCCTGCAGTACAGATCCCAGTTCGTACTCCTCAGATTCTTAAAGGGTTTGCAAGGAGGACACGTTTCGTCCAAAAAGAATTGAATGTACCTGTGATCCGTAAAAGAGTTTTCGCTCCGAACCCTCCAATCCGAGGTCAAAGGTGCTGTCTCAGATGAAGCTAGTGTAAGCTCAAGATAGGGGAATTCCTCCTGTTACAAACAAGTAAGTCTTCACTTAATATAAACTCAAAAAGTGACTCACCTCGCGAGTTTGTGTCAGAGCTACCCCAAACTGAGTGAAGCGAATTTGCATCGGACTCTACAATCACACCAGCTTTCCTTCGCTTAGTTTCCGCTAGAGCGCTGCTCAGCAGCGTTGGAGGTGGCTCCACCTCGTCATCGTGCGGCGTATAGGCAGCTTCTCCCTCCAGTCCGGTCATCACCATGTCTTCATTGCTGTACAATAAAGATTTTAGTTCACCTCTGATGAGCATGCAGGCTCTAGTTCTACCTCATTGTAGTGGACGGATGAGGCCACGATCTTTCATTTTAATGGGTATTTTTCACTGAAATTTTTTTTCTTATCCTACTAAAATATTACTTTCACAGCTCATAGAGAGAAATAGGAACATATATAGATATTAATATGAGGCGTGCACTGTGACTTTAGTTGAAAAGAAGAGCCTTCTCTCTATAAACAAAAATTATGCTTTACACATCTTTCATCAGGCGACGGTCTGTTCCCTGTGGTCTGTTCCTGCGAACATGTCGGATGTTTGGACGTTTACGCTCAGATGAAAATATTCTTTCTTCCCGCCAATCATGAGGGAACAGCCATGTGCAGAATGACCTGCCTACATTTGATGTGAACAACTGGCGGAACTTTAAAAAGCAGAGAGCCGATTGGCGATTTTTTTTGGCCTTGGTTCAAAGACAGAAAGCAGTCTGCATCTGTCTGTTCAAAATCTTAAATTTTTTTTTTGGAAATAGGGTGATTTGAATGACTTGGCTTAAATCAAATAAAAGATCTTTCAGTCACTTTAACGCTAGGAATAGTTTTCTATATTTTCCTTAATGGGATGACAAGTAAAATCGCACTTACACGCTCATAAATCAATACACAAAAACTTGCTGCATTTAGAGTGCTCTATCTGCTCCTTATTTTTTTACCTTTTGTACGTACATTTCTACTTATTTTTTTTATTTCGAAACGCGCCTGATATAACAACGTAATATCCTTACAATTTTTCTGCAGCACATTTTTATTTACTGAACGAACAGGCAGCCGGTCAACCAGCCAGCCAGCGTGTGCCACCCAACGGGGTCAGCACGAAGTTATGAAGCCCAGGAGCAGAGTACGAAATATGTATATAAATAAAATAATGAAATAAAAACGGTAAAATGGTAGATAAGAAATAAAATGGTGGCTATGTGTTGGAGAGAGCAGCCAGCCCGACGGAGGACGACGAAGGACGAAGGAAAACAGTGCGCGCCATTGGAGTCAAGCGAGGTGCGAGTACAAGAATTTATAGAAAAATGAGATACCATGCGGTTGTGGCTGAAAGAAAAATATAGAAAAACGAAAATAAGTTAGAAGAAAAATATATTTAGACTTACGAAAAGAACTATGTATGGCTTGGAGAGGAAAAAGTGAAAAATGGTATAAAATTTATCGTTTGAAGTCGGCGAGAAGAAAATGGAAAAAATCATAAAAAGATGAAATAAAAAGAAAAAATAGAGTAATTGTAAAAAATATTATTAAAACGAAAAAAAACTGATATGCTGCTCTAAAACAAGCAGACAAGCAGAACGCGCGTAATAAAAGTAGAAACGGCAGAATTTGAGCTGAAATATAAATTACGGCGACGTGGTTGGCAAATAAAAAATTTGCGAAATATTTTTATAACCATGCAAGGAGGTGCATTTGTCGATAATTCATATACATACGTACACACATACATACATATAGCTATACTTGTATGAATAAGTTAATATAGAATATATCTGGCATACGAAAGTAGTATATAAAGCTTTAGGGATACACTTTCTTCAGCGGCGCACAGGCGACGCATGGTTAGGTGCTGGAGATCATTTTATGGCACCACCAACAAATAAGGTAAACGGCGAATGATGATAAAAGGTAAAGCTTATAAAATATAAGGAACGGACAATACCACATACACAGGCAGACAACATACATAAATAGCAAAAGGAACAGAAGAAATCATAATAGCATGAAAGCTTATGGCAGGGTTAGGCGGAGGGATGGGCAGGAGGAAAGGGCGACGGTCGGTTACCTGGGCTATTGTCAATACGAAGTAAATATTTTCATTGTGGAATTTTATGTGGAGTCATCAATTGAATTCCGTAGGTATGCTTGTGAGTAGAGTTTGAAGTAGGAGACAGCTATGTATGTTGGGACAAGTGATGGGCAAAATTGTATTTACTCAGTATTAAGTACTAAGTACAAAAGTATTTGGGAATTTATGTTGTGGTAAATACCAAAGTACTATTTACTTAAGTATTTTCGAAGTTACTGGATACCGAGTATGCTAGTATTTACTGATTTTCACGCTAAAAACTTCTCAATTAAATACTGGATACAAAATTACTTATTAAATACTGAATGAAAAACCACTTAGTACTTACATATGACTTCATTAAATACTAAATACTTATTATTTACTCAGTGTAAAAATAAAGAATTCCCGGATTTTCAGCACTATTTTGGGATTTTCGAGACTATTTCGGTATTTTCACGGGTATTTTTGGGACTATTTTAGGTATTTCGGTATTCTAGGGAGTATTTCTGGATCTTCGAGACTACTTCGAAATTTTTAGTATTTTCGGGATTATCGGGACTATTTCGGCGTTTTCGAGACTACTTCGAAATTTTTAATAT
Organism: Rhagoletis pomonella; assembly: GCF_013731165.1. Taxonomy (NCBI): domain Eukaryota; kingdom Metazoa; phylum Arthropoda; class Insecta; order Diptera; family Tephritidae; genus Rhagoletis; species Rhagoletis pomonella. The sequence continues at coordinate 58,103,110 of NW_023458560.1, forward strand.
TTTCGGGATTATTTCGGAAATTCCGAGACTCGTTCGGAGTTTTCGGGGCTACTTCGGGACTTGTGGAACTATTTGCGGATTCTAAGGACTATTTAGGTATCTTCGGGTTATTTCGAGATTTTCGAGAGTACCTCGAGTTTATAGATTTTTGGGGGTTCCCAGGACTATTTCGAGGCTTTTGAGATTGCTTCGAGATTCTTAGCATTATAGGAACTATTTCGGGTTTTTCAAAACTAAATATATCTATAAATATATCAATAAAAATATCGATTAGTATATCGGTAAATATGTAGCTAAAAATATCGATTATATACAAACGGTTACTTTAAACACAAAAGTACTTAAGTATGCCCATCACTGGTAGGGATACCAAAAATATTTACTTTTAATTCGATTAAAAAATTCGAATGTAAACTAGTTTAGTATAAAATAGTGAGCAACTAGCTACTTTCGTAAAGTTTCCAAAACTATTTTACAACTTCTGAAGCTGAAATACGAGTACAACAAAACACTGAACGCACTGAATTTATACAAGTTAACTTCACCATGTGCAAAACTAATTACAATGCAAAATCACGTTTCACTGAAAAGAACAGCGCAGGGGTATGAGATTTGCATATATTAATGACGACCACAGCGAACGACTGTATGCACCTGGAATGTCCGGACGCTTAATGAAGAAGTGGCATCAGCCAAGCTGATTGGTGTCTTCGATAACGGACTGAGGCTGATGGACTTCTAGGGTCTTTGATCATTCCTGTTCTTTTATATGGCACAGAAACGTAAACGATGTCGAACAAGCACGAAAAGGTTTTGGGGGTTTTCGAGAAAAGTATTTTACGAAGATATATGGACTATATAGCTAGAGAGCTGAAAAGTAAGCAACACATACAGTGCCGGACAAAAGTATTGGCACAGAGAATTTTTCGCAATATCTGAAAAGTTTTTTATTCTAATTTATTTTCGATAATTTTTTATAAATATATAGTTCGTCCTACACCAAAAAACATAAAAACTAAATCTCTAAATTTTGTGCAAAACTCAGGAAAATTCAATAAATTTGCATACTTATTTGCAACTTTCTATTCAGATTTTTTAGAAAAATTCTAAGTATGCAGTTTTATAGCTCAACTAATTTTAGTATAACAAAGTGCAAGCTTGAAGGTGCTAAAAAATCGCATTGATTTTTGGCAATTTTTTTTCAGTCATGTTCTTCCGTACAAAGTATGTTCGACAATTATTTTTTGTATGGAGAAAATGAGCAAGACCTTCTACTAAAAAAATGTCCAAAAATCAACGCAATTTTTTAGATACTTCAGACTTGCACTTTGTTACACTAAATTTGAATGGGCTATAAAACTGCATACTTAGAATTTTTCTAAAAAATCTGAATAAGAAGTTGCAAATTAGTATGCAAATTTATTGAATTTTCCTGAGTTTTGCACAAAGTTTAGAGATTTTGTTTTTATGTTTTTTGGTGAAGTACGAACTATATTTTTATTAAAAAATATTGAAAATAAATTAGAATAAAAAACTTTGCATATATTGCGAAAAATTCTCTGTGCCAATACTTTTGTCCGGCACTGTATTTTCCGGCCGGCAAGAAGAATGTCAAAAAATTTTAACAGAAAACTAGGCGTTTTTGGTCACGGAAAGGTCCTGAAGTAAATGAATCACTTAACAGCCATAGTTATGGTTCCAGATTAGAGTATAGGGCAGGAGGTGAAGTCTTCTCAGCACAGTTGAGGCAGGAAAAATCATGACGTCCACCTGACCACTGCAGCGTCTTTCAAGCTGAAGTTGTGGCAATATAGGACGACGTTGAACATTTGCGAACAAGGAAGTCACCTGTAAAATCACCTACATTTACTAAGACATTCAGACGACAATCAAATCACTCAATAGGTGAAAGAGAACTCATATCCGTTATACTTTCGAAGTTCTGGAAGGGTTTAGGTGTGCCCCTTACTACCTGCAGGCTCATTCTCGGGGATTTAAAACGGACAATCGCCACTTGAAGCAAGACGGAACTCATGTGGACAGAATGGACCGAAAAACTGTCGAAAGGTCGCCAAAGAGACCTAGCCTTCGGCCTGCTAACAGGTCATATATTGCCAGCGGTATCAGTGGAAAAAGAAGAAAGTTCATGGTTTCAGATTATTCCGAGGGCTTTACCGTTACAGTTAAAGTTAGAATACATCAACGCTGGCTTCTCAAGATGATTTGATTAGGAGGGTTCTCACGATCTGCATGGTATAGCAACGGGCCCATAAATACGGGGCTAGATGTGCTGGTGTGTTCACTAGCACCCTAACCTAACTTAGATTATTTAGAGACGGTTGCAAAGACTAGTGCAAATTCCGTTAAGAACAAACACGCCGATCCAGTGACCGATTTGCAGAAAATACTTAAATTCCGCCAAAACTTGGAAAGTACCCTTAAGAGTTGGATCGACACTAGGCTGGTCCGAAAAAATAAAATAAGTCGGAATTTTAATACCCTCACTCGCAAGGATTGTTATATACCGAAAAAAATTATACTCTTGTTTTTTTTAGTTTTTTGAAATCAAAAAAATTTTAGAAGTCGCTCAAAGCTCAAGGGAATTTCGAAAAAAATTATTTTTTTGGCCTTTTTACACTCTTCGCTGACACCTAAATTCGAAAATCGTTTTTGTTTTAGTATATCACTGGAATAATCGAAATACTTCCTTAGAAAAATTTTAATGATATTTTGCGAGCTTTAATGGAATGAGAACTGAGATCTGATGGAAAAGTACTATAACGAGGTCTTATTTGGAACAAAAAATTTTTTTCTAGAAATACGAATTTCAGCCAAAAAAAGTGTTTTTTTTTTCAAATTACATTGCAAAATACTTTAGATTTGACAGTGTACCGCGAAATTCTTTTCTGGAAAGGTCTAATGTACACATGAGAAAATCTCACGAGTTGTTAAATTTTACGACAAAAACGTGTGGCACACTTATCTTAGTCCATGCATCATATTCGGTTTTGCATAACGAACAAGATTTCATCGCAAAATTGTATGTAAATGAAAACTTAAAAAAGATATACTCAAAAAAGTAAAAATAACAACTCCTGCTCATATACCCGTAGTTGTGTTTAGAACTTATACGTCCCGTAGCACCATATCCGATCAGTTACGACGTTTACTCGCACGCCTTAACTTAAAAGTCATTTCGAAAATTATAAAACAGCTGGGACAGATATTCTGCATATTGCCATATTTTTTTTTAATTTTGGTGGCACACTCTCGAAACTTCACAGGTATGTTGTATATGATGCCAACTTTCATTACCTCTAACATGAATATTCTATTTGAAAACTTCCTAAAGTTATTAAAAAAAAAAAAAATATGATTCTCCTAGAGCAAATAAAAAAATGTGTAATTTCGGTACTTTTTCGCCTAAATAAACGTGTTAAGGCTAAAATTAATATTGTAGAATTGATAGCGATTTGTGGCAGACGTTCTTAATTGGCGTAGAATAGTAAGAAAGCAATTGTTAAATATGGCGAGCAATTATCTTAGAGGTCTCTAAAATTTAATCTTTGCCATGTCAAATACTAGCCTGTAGTTCCACAACTTAAGTGAATAGTACGCGATTTTAGTTGTTTAATTTCTCTTTCGAGAATTTCTGCATCATTTCTGTGACCACGAAATTAATTTCGTGTGTCTATGAAATGATTCTACTTTATATCTCTTTTACCACAGCTAACTGCAAATCCGCCATTTTCCACATTTTTCAAAGCATTTTTTTTTGCAGTAGAAATTAAATTGATTTCATTTCATTTTTTCATATCCCTCACACACATGCAGACATACATACATACATACACATAATACAATATTATAAGCGCAGCGAACCAATAACCAATGACGAGGAGGTCTGTAGAAAATGTGGCCATTAAAATGCGATTGGTCAGAGAAATCTATTGTGGAAAAGAATGTAGATAAAAAGAAAATTATAGGAAGAAAGAAAAAATATGTATAAAAAGCACGTAAGTATGTTTGTTGGTGTGTGAGTGAGTGTAACAAAACCGGAGAAGAGGTGGGAGTTGACGCTGATATGTGCAGACAAATGCATTGAACTGCTTGGCATTGTTGCTTGGCGTAGTGGTGGTAACCTCATTCACCTGCTCGCGCGAAAGTTCAATTGTGGTTTTTAAGCGCCAAGCGTGATGATAGCGACTGACGACCAGACGGCGCGAAGCAGTAAAAGTTGGCGGACAACCCACAACCCACTATATTTCGATATAGCAATGGCTGTGGCTATATTTTTCGATATTTGTATGTAGCCTTCGTTACCACACTTTAGATAGGTACGACGAGTACATCAACTTTCAACTTTCTTTCATTTCGATGTCCATTGTGCATTATTGTTGTTGTACTTACTACCTTTACTGCCACTTCAATCACATTTGAACACCAAAGACTGTATCGTTGTTGCATGCAACATTCAAGTAAGTTTTTGGTATTTTCAAAATGAAATTCTTATCGATGATTGAAAGATTGCGCGCGCGACTGTTCAAAGCTCGGTTTCAGCGGTGTAGTAGACAGACCACTGGTCACGTACCTTAAGCCACGTAGCATGTATGTATGTGGTATGCGTGTGTGTGTGTGTGTGGTGTAGCATTTCCTTACTTCATACGAATCAGCTAACATTTCATATATAAAATACAATCAAAAAGATAAAATACCAAATGTATTTTATTGTATTTTTGCGCGGTGCGAGGTGCAGCAGGGTTGCTCAATGCCATACAATATATAGAAAGCAATATATCTTCCACCTAACAGCGCAGCCAACCAGCCTTTGAATCAAGCAAGCAAGCCATTAACCCTCTCAGCTACCCAACACATTTTCACAGACATACATACAAGCACATATTTTCACTAAGCCCCCCTGCCATGCACCGCCACTGACATTTTGTAAATATTATTGGTGACTTGAAATGAAATTTTTTTCCTTATTCCCCTTTTTTTTTGCTGGCGTATTATTTCCGATTTCATTTTTATCAGTTTTCCACACATTTCATTCACTCGTTTTTATCTTTTTTATGTTGCACACGTGTGTCTCCTTTATACTAGATATATATACATACATTCATACATTCTGACTTAGTTGCTCGTAAAAAACGAGGAAAATAATGCTTACGTTGCGTTTTATGTGCAATATTATAAATAAGCCCCTGCCCTCTCCACTCACAAAACTTTTTATTTTTAAAAATGCTTTAAAAATAGGATATGGTTAGGTTAGGTTGTCGCGGTCGTTTATAAGACACACACTTAGGCTCAGGGCCCATTGTGATGCCGCATGTGGGGTCAGCAACTACCAATCCCTCCTAAAACCATTTTGAACCTAGCAGAAAATTTAGAAAATCCCTGATTTCCACGCATCTAAGGTCTGGATAGAGTAGGACACTGGCACATCAGGTGCAGAATCGTTTCTTCCTCCTCTTGATCTTGACCGCTTCTACAGAAGTCATGTAATCGTACGCCTAGTCGATAGGAATGCTTGCCAATTAGGCAGTGTCCTTTTCAAATATCGCGGCGAGGAGTTGGTAAAGTGCACGCATCAACTCTTATGCAGATTTGATCAGATGAAAGATAGCACATCAACAGTGCATAACACCGTCAGAAAAAAAATTATCAAAAATCAACGCAATTTTTTAGTAACTTCAAACTTGCACTTTATTGTACTAGAATTTAATGAACTAAAGGGCGTTTTTTTTTAGACGTGTGGTTTTCAATGAGCCAATACTTTTTTCGGAGTTGGTCTTTTTGACAGCTGTTACTTGATTTATACTCAGTTTGGTTTGACATTTCATAATGAACAGACTTACTCCGGAACAACGTTTGAAAATCGTGCAAGACGCTATTGCTGCTGTGGAGCAGAGTATCGAAGAATACTCGACTGAGTCCATCCGCCGCCGCGCGCAACAATTGGATGAAGCTTACTTTTGGTTGAATGGGTACGTTAATAAACAAAATTGTCGCATTTGAAATAGTGATAATCCACAAGCCATTGTTGAGACGCCGTTACATCCTCAAAAAGTTACTGTTTGGTGTGCTCTATGGGCAGAGGGAATCATTGGTCCATATTTCTTCAAAAATGAAGCCGGCCATAATGTTACAGTCAATGGGGAACGCTATAGAGCCATGAGTAATGACTTTTTCGTGCTTGAATTGGAGGATGTTGATGTGGACGACCTTTGGTTCCAACGCCAACGAAACAATCAATTTATTGAAGGCAACTTTTGGTGAGCGCATTATCTCGCGTCATGAGCCTGTGGCGTCGTCTCCAAGATCGTGACACTTAACACCGCTGGACTATTTTTGTGGGGTTATACGGCCCCAATTGCTTCAAATAGTGGTCGAAAATTGGGCCTCTCGGCTGGAACTTATTCGAGCCAGCCGCGGCGGTCACTTGCCCGAAATCATTTTTAAAACATAGTGGCAAACCGTTATCTTTAAAAAAAGCTAAATTCTTGGCCATATCATTAAACTATATGCGTTTTATTTCTTCTTGAACACCACATGTCTAAAAAAAAACACCCTTTATATAACTGCATACCAAAAATTATTCTAGAAATTAACATTAAAATGCTCGGAATTGGGATGAAAAGTTTGTGGAATTTTTATAATTTTTGTACAAAGTCTGAAATTTGGTTTATATGTCATTTGTTAGATAGAGAGCTATACTTTTGTTTAAAAATATAAAAAATAAAATAAATAAACAAAAGATAAATATGTAGTAAAAACTATCTATCGTTTTGTCGCGGGCTGTATGTTGATTGATATGCTGTCTTTCTTGTCCATGTTTTTTGGTTTCAAAATAATCAGAAGGAAGAGTGCTTTATCTCCAAGTAGCGAAGTAGATTGAAAAGTCTTTGCTACCTGTATAGAGAGCCGGTGCTCCTAGAACTTATAAACATTTCGTGTTCAAGTTAGACTGTTACTTTAAAAACATCCGCATAATTTCTCGAAGTCTCATTAATCCCATGCATTAACTTAATGATAAGAGTTCGTAGATAACTTCGGTACTTGTAAAAATCTATGCATGTACATTAGGGCGAAGTAATTTGTTCGGAGCAAAATTTTCGAAGAAAGTGTATAGCAAATTCAAATTCTGCGATTAATTTTAAGCGAAAATGGCCAACAAACTATACACCAAAAATAACGTTTGACCCCCTCAATTTTCGAAAGGAAACGCAGTATATTGTATGAAGAAAACATCAAATTTTGTAAATGTAAAATTAATTTCGGTCAGAAAAAATTTATAACACACTGATTTTTCTCTTAAAAGTTGGGAGGGTCAAACATCATTGTAACCGACCTCCAAAAAAGGAGGAGGTTATCAGTTCGACGATATATTTTTGAATTTTTTATTTTTTTTATGTATGTAAAAGCTTAAACAGACGGCAGCGTGGATCCGGATTAACTCGGACTTAATCCGAATCAACTGCAGTTAATTCCCGAGTTGATCTGGATCAACGCCGCCGCCTGTTTATGCTTTTACCGCATAACTTTGGACCACGTCAACCGATTTCGATAATTCTGTTTGCATCGGAAAAGCAGTGTCTCAGACTAATCTGGTCCCATACTAATCTGGTTTAGATCCGATCATTGGATCATGAAAAATTAACGGTACTCCTAAATTTTTATATGAGAATTGAAGTCGGTTTTGTTTTTTGCTTAAAAGTTACTTGTTGGTATATAGTTTGTTAACTATTTTTGCTAGAATCCAATATGCCATACACTTTTAGCGAAATTGAATTACTCCGCCCTAATGTAAATACACAAATATGTATGTATATGTAATATATTTACTTTCATATGTGCCTAAGTATGCACATAATACTTGTATTAATACATATCTCACTCTTTAATATAAAATTCTGCTCATATCCATTCTCATTTCCTTCCACATCCTTCCGATATTTATAGCAGTACCCCATCCTCCCGTTCGCCAGCCGTATATCGTCTGCTAGCGCATTTATGCCATTATAATTGGGTGCACTGCACTGTATTCGCCTTCGTTTTGTGTTGTTGCTTTTGTTATTATTGACATTTTTCTTCGTTTGACTCACATTTATTGCTGACTCTGTTGCTGTCGTTATATGCAGTATGTATGTATGTATGTATGTATGTAGTTGGCATAAGGGTAGTTTTCACGTCAACTGAACTCTTGGGCGCTAATACCAAATCCCCTCCTGTGTGAGTGTCACCCACACCAAAATCCCACAGGAAAAATGAGGGTTGCTGCACGACTGCACCGAACTGCACGACTGCTTGGCTGGCTGGGTGGGTGGCGTGTGTGTTATCTGCCGTTATTACAAAGCTTAAGTGTTGTTGTTGCTGCCCTGATTGTGGGTTGTAATATGAAATCATAACAGGCCAACTTCATGCTTCTCCTTTTGCTGTCGGTGGGTGGTTGGGCGGTAAGGTTGCGCTGCTCTGCAGTAGAAAGGTGGAAGGGGCTGGCAGTTGGTTGAGTGGTGGATTATACATACATACGAGTACACAGGGAAAATTGTTTGTGTTATGAAATATGTACATTTATTTTTGTTGTAGTATATGAGTGAAATATAAAAACTTTATGGATTATGATAGCATATTCCGTTGTTTTCCTTACGGTCTAGCAGCCGGCTTGCGCAAGCCAAAGGCGTGGCATGGCATTGCATTATGATTGGTAGAACGTTTTTGTTGCCGTTATGAAAAAGGAGTAGCCGCAATATTTTCTTTTGCGGTTATATAATTTCATAAGCATTGTGAGGGCGTCTCTTTTGTACTCAGGTTATGAAAAATAGGTATTTTCATATTTTGCGCAAGTCGAAAATGGCGGATTTATAAAATTTTGTATAACACACAAATACAAACTCACTTTTATGTGTATGTACTTATACCAAAATGTTAAACCTCGAAGTAAAAATATTTAATCTCAACGAAGTACAACCATTTAAATGATAAATGCACTTGAGGATTCACAAACAGAAGCTTCGAAGTGATGCGCAAAAAAATAAGAAATAAAACAAAAAAATTAAATAAATTACCAACCCTTTCTTTTCCGTAACTCACTTATCCTTTGGCCTTTAAAACTTCACTTCAAAAAAAGGCGAAAATCCACCAAGACAGATGTCCAACAGTGGTCAGTGGAAAATAAATTATAGACCATATCTCGCAATGCCTTTAAGCGGCTGAGACGAGCACAGAAATATATGTATGTACATATACTTAGCAAATATATACTATATATGAGTACTTATATATAGCACATTAGAATGCCTCACCAAAAAAGTTGCGGGTTTCTACCGGAATCATAAGATGTATTATATTTTAAGAAGTCTGCCCAATGTTTTGGAAAAATATTCAAGTTTACGAGGGCTGGACCGGTTTGAAAATTGTATGTATGTATGTACCTCCAAAAATCTCACTACTTCAATTTCGTTGATAAAGTTTTTCAACATTCTTATGCGCACCTTTTAAGCTTAAAGGGCAATTCTGTCTAAAATAGTTAAAACAGTCGCAATGGCCGAGTGAGCAAAGCACATGCGTGCCATTCAAGTTCGAGTCCTAGGGCAGCGGAATTTTTTATTTAATTTAGAACTTTTTCTTTTTTAATTTAATCTTTTTTTAATATTTAGATTTCATTGTTAAAAAAAATATGTTTAAAGTTTTCTTAATTTAATTTAATTTAATTTTTAAAAACTTATTTAATGCATTTTCCTTTATTCTTTATTTAACTTTTTCCCTTCTCAATTTAATTTTCTTTTAATGCTAAGACGTTGTTGTTTAAAAACAGATTTTTTTATTTAATTTAATTTTTAGGATTTTTATTTTTTTTCTTTTTCAAATAAATTTTCTTTCTTATTTTTAGTATCACTTTCTTCTAATTTTTAGATTTTATTGTTTATAAAAGAAAAATATATATTTTCTTAATTTCATTTATTTTTTAGAAACTTATGTATTGCCAGTTTAACAAACTAGTTTAGGCGAAAAATGATTTTTTAATTGAATTTAATATGGAAACTGACACAAAAATAATTTTTCACTTAAATTGATTTCGTGAAACCAGCAGTTATTGTATTTCTTTTTTATTTTTATTTTCAGTACAAAAATCTGTAGTTAACTGCCGATTCTGAGTTAACTACGCACTGTATATTTGGCACTAAATCTGTTTTTCTTTTGTTAATTTTGCTTTCTTATTTTTAGATTTTATTGTTTACAAATGAACTTAGTTTGTTTAATTTTATTTAATTATGAGAAACTTATTTTATTTATTTTTTTATTTAATTTATTTTTCTTTTTTAATTTCATTCCTTTTAATTTTAAGATTTTATTGTTTTAAAAGAAAATATATTTTTTATTTTATTAAATTTTCTTTTTGACTGTATATTTGTTTATTTTTAGGTTTTGTTTTAAAAGAAAAAAAATATTGTTTGTCTTCATTTAATTTATAAGTACTATTTTCTTCTATTTCACTTAATTTTTTGCCTTTCTTAATTTAATTTTTAGTTTTTCTTGTTTTTAGAAGAAAAAAAATTATTTTAATCTTATTTAACTTCTATTTTGTTTTTTTGGGTTTATTTTCATTCTGTTTTTTCAATTTTTTTATTTAATTTTCTTTTATTTATTACTTTTTCTTGTTTTAAAAAGTAATACACATACATATATTACTTTTTAATTAAATTTAATTGAAAAAAAACTTATTGCTAAAATGCGAACAGCATAACGCTAGGACCTTTTCGTTAGAAGATCTTTTAATTAGTCTTTCGAAAGATAGCAAAGAGCTTTCAAGATAATTGCCAGAGTTTACTGTTGTCTTACGAAAGGTTAGGATTTTGGGGAGTTGAAAGACAGATGCCATAATTGCCTTGTTAAGCTAGAATTTTGAATTTTTCATTTGAGTTGATTTCTTGTAACAAAAATTTTTTAAACTAATTTTTTTAAATTTAAAACGCAATTTTTTGAGGTATTTTGAGCACACTTACACCTTAATATATATATATTACCAAAATAGTCAGTACCGATTTTTTTGTATGGAGAGTGATGCACCCTAATGTAGATACATAGATACTTTTGCGTATAAAAATTTACACACATATTTACTCAAACTTTATTGTTATATGTAAGTAGTTTGGTATACAAAAGCAAAAAAATGCCTTGTCCACCTCAGCGAAATGAAAAATAAGCAAAGCTTACTCCGCTTAGGTGCCTAAAGGCATTCAAACAAACATACATTTGTGTTTGTATGTATGAACTGTGTAAAAAATTGCACAAGAAACATCGTTCAAAGCTTGGCGGGCGAATTTTATAATTATAATTAAATTCATGCGTATTTCATAGGCGAAATGATGATTCAGAAATTGACTATCAAATGTTCTTCTTCTTATTTTTACTTGCATGCAAGTGCGATCGTTCGTCTTCTTGTTTCGTTGACAATCCATTCTTGCGAAAGCACATTTTAAGGGACCGGGCACGATGAGAGATTTGCTCAGAAGAATGAGAGGTCTGTGCCTAGAAAGAGCTTCACAGTGGCACATAATGTGACAAAACCTGCACTGGTCAGAGAGGAAAACCGAATGTTTTCAACAATTTTTACTTGATGCCTAGTGGCATTAAATTTTGATTTGCCTCGTATATATTTACGGTATGTAGGGCTTACCCTGGTCGTTACCTACCGTACTTGTCCAGTAATCCTGTCATCTGAGCAAGCTCCGTGGCAGACAGATGACCACCAGTACACTAACTAAGCAAATGCAAATATCCTAACAGGGTTCAGGTTGTTCGTTGTAGATTTCATTGAGGAAGGTTAGGTTAGGTTGGGCAGCAGTCCTATGTGGACACACTTAGACACAAGGTCTTTTGTGATACCGCATTTGTTACTTTTCCCCAACAAACCACTTGACGCTTAGCAAGAAAATTCATTGCTTTGACGTCACTGAGATCGTAAAAGAAATAACTGACAAGCGCTTTCACTCTCCGTTTTGATATAGCCGTCCAGTGGTGGAGAAGATGCTGCATTGTTTCTTCTTCGTTCTCATCAATGCAGCTTAAGCAGAAGTCGTTCCAGGGTGTGCCCAGCCTAACGAGACAACAATGCCCCGTGAGAATTCCAGTTCTTATGCGAATGTTCTGCCTCCTTAGATTGAATAAGGACTTAGTCTGTTGAGCGTCTAAGGCTAGCCAGAGTGTTTTGGAAAATTGGCAGGCCGTTTTCATTCGCCATCTTTTATTGGCTATTTCTATGAATTTTTCATTGAGTATTTGACGAGAGATGCGAAGAGTATCTCTTATATCTGTATCAGGCAATGTCGTTCCATGAAGCGATAGTTCGTCAGCCTTGCTACTTCTCTGAATTTCGCAATAGCTAGGTACCCAGACAATGTGTCTGTTCTGTGTCTGGGAAAAGATTTTGAAGTTAGGTGTGAAGTTAAACCTCTCAAGATACTGGGTCACAAAAGTAATGCGGAAATCTTGAGACCCTGCCTGGAAAACCTGAGTTTGGATGGGTTAATGAGACTCCTAAGCTGCACATTATCCTTTCGTATGAGTCTTACAGTTGAGTGGGTTTACGAAGTTTAGGGCAGGCAGGTCTAGAGATGCGCCTCCATAGCCGCAGCCAGTTTTGCTCTCATCGCACAAGTAATGCCCACATAATCTTGTCGTTGTAGTTTACTAAACTTAGCCAGCGTGGGCTTCATTTCGGTTTTCATCCACTAGACGGTGCGAGCAATATTTAAGGATCTGTTCGAAAATGGATCTTTCAGAGTGTGGGTTTGATGCCACAGTTCTTCGCCATTGACTTCGAGGGGATCCAAATAAAGTCGCTGGCCTTGTAAAAATAGCTTTATTTAGGCGCAGATTTCGCGAGGGATTTTATCGAGAAAAACTCTTAGATTTTTAACTTCTATAGAGAGGTGTATATTCTCTTCTTGCAGAAATGGTCCACGCAGTTTTTCTTTTCCTTTTTCAGCAAGTTTTCTTAGGGTTACCGTTTAACAAATTTTGACTGTTTTATCCCACAACTATGCTCAGAGCACACTGTAGGAAGTTGGGGATGTTTTTTTCCCTCAAACCAACCTCTGATTGGGTGGACAATGTTATTTGCGTAGCCCTGAACATCGAAGTTGTTTTCACTTGAAAGGTACATTGGTTCGTTAACTTTGAAGCACCGTAATAGAGAGGAGATTATTTCCTACTCTGGGTATCCTTTCTGGCCCTTTTTTGTATTTGAGTGGGCGACACAAAAGAGCTTGGATGGTAGAAAACTGGTTTTCCCCATTATGATTGTCTCCTTTCCATGGGTTTTAGTAGAAAGAACTTAAGGCTAATGAATCGGTATGCTTCGGTTGATCAGCTGGTTTTACTTTTACCTTGAATATGACCGTCAGTACGTGCCATCGTAGCGGGTAAGTTCATTTCAGAGGTATCTGCAGGGAAGATGCGCTCTGACCCAGATGCTTTGAAAAGCGCGAAGGATGATGTTCCTATCTTTAATAGGCCTATGGTGGTTCTCCTTGTTTTATCCCAGTCTGCGTGTGGATGGTTCGCGCTGAGCTCAGTGGTAAGCAAGAAGGAGTATGTATCGAATGCGATGCAGTGTCGAAAGGATGAGAGGATTGCCTCGGGTAATTAAGCCCGAAGCACAAACACCCGATGTCATCAAATAAACCATTGAATTTCCAGGGAGTTAGGACTGCGTGAGTGGTTGTAAAGAGTAAGAGGTCTGTCGCAGTGCAAACCACAAGTAATTTCTTCTATCTATAAAAAAGTAGCACAAAACGTTCCTAATGATTCACCAAAGATAGCTCAAAGCTATTTGCCTTATTCTCTTGTTGGTACTCGTACCTTTCGCGCGTTAATATTTATATATAAATATGTGCTGGGTAATTTTGTTTGTGTATGTGCGTCCTTCCATATCTTTGAACAAAAACCTGCAACGGAAATGGAAAGGATAAAATTAATTTTTTCTAACCACACAGGCGCCTCTAATAAGGCATACACTGAATACCCCACTGTACGAATAATACTTGGATTGACCATCGTAACTCCACCAATTGCGATGAAGAAGAATAAGGCGAAAAATACAAACATACAAACATGTATGTATCACCCAAAGCAAAGTCATATGTATATCCATACATACATATATGTATTATGTTCCATCTGGAATCGCTACTGTTTGTGGCAATAAAAATGTGAAAAATTGCAAATGAAAAGTGTAGGTAGATAAAGCAAAATAAAATTAATGAAAAAGGTAGGTTGGGCTACAAAAAGTGGGAGGAAAATACATAAATATAATAAAAAGTATATACGATGTTGAATCGAACAGATAAAGCAAATGAAAGTAAGAAAAAAAACGCCAGCAGCAGCAAAAAAATCCAATAAGAAGAGAAATAAAAAAAGAGTGAAGGTATTAAAAAGTTCAACTCATACGTGCGCGGCAGGGTGTGGGGAGGGCAAGTGAAAATATAAAATGCGAAATGTGAAGTGAAAAAATTGCGCAGGTGAACACTTAAGCTCTAAAAGGGGTTGGGCAAAAAAGCAAAGCTAAAGTGAAAGAAAATTGTGGATATGGGAGAGCGCGTGTGTGTGTAAAAGAATTGGGCGTTGAATTGGTGGTCAAGTGGAGCTGCGCCGACTGACCGTACCAGCACCTTCCTTTGCTAAGTCGTCGATTGCTCTGAAACGTTTGCGACCTCAGAGCTAACACCTGA
>NW_023458560.1:58117854-58133469 GCF_013731165.1 Rhagoletis pomonella
TCAAGCGCTTTTTATGGGATATTTTATAATAAGGGAGCACACACACACTTTCAGGCATGTGTGGGCTATGCTTATACAATGTATGAACACTCACATACATACATACATATGTGAGTGCGTGTGAGTTTATAAGCTTATAGTATATCTAAAATACTTCGGTCACGTTTTACTTTTGTATAAAGTTTTACACCCAAGTATGTAGCTCTTATTTTCTGAATACATACACACATACATACACATGTATGTATAGGTGGTAAAAAATCGATGATTTTACAAAAAAATTTACAGAAAATAGTGTGAAAAAATTCGTGCAGGAAGAACATTAAATAGTTGGAAAAGTTGCCGGAAGTCATGTGAAAGTATGAAGATATTTTATATCAAGGCATTTGTATGTACATTTAGCTATATACATACATATGTACATATATATGTATGTGTGTATGTACGGATTAGTAGTTGCTAGTAATCAAAAAGTATAGTTGCGGCTTATGTGATGAAAAATGAGTTCGATATACTCGTACTCGTACCCTTCTGGTAGAAAATCGTATGATATACTTACAAACATATGTAGGTATCGTTCAGAGGTGGATATTAAGAGAAAAGTAAACTGAATAGAAAGCTGACAGAAAGTGCTAGCGAAAATGTTTATTCAAAATATTCTGACATAAAAGAAAAATGTATTGCGCAATAAAAATTCGATTTCTGGGATACAAAAAAAAGAATAAGTAAAAGCTTATCTTTATCTTTGTCTTCTTCTTTGATTTTGCCTTTGCCTTGGCCTAAGTCTAAAATTTAGCGTTAATCCTGATGTTAATTTAAATCCTTATCTTCATCTTAACCTTAGCCTAAAGCTTAATCATAATATGCAACTACAATTTCATCTACACTTACATCTCCCACTCCCACTTCCTCTTAATCTTAATCTTAATCTCAATCTTAATCTTAATCCTCATCTTCATCTTCATCTCCATCTTCATCTTCATCTTCATCTTCATCTTCATCTTCATCTTCATCTTCATCTTCATGTTATATTCAATTCAGGCAAGGAAGATAAAAGATTTGAAAACAATCATAAATCCATCGATTGAGGCGATGTCCATGGATATATTTAAAGAGGTCTTAAACTTGTTCTCAAATAAGCACCGTTGCAAAAAAAAAACAGAAATGTTTGGAGGATCATCACGACCATTTTGTAAACCCTTCATGGACATCTTGCAGGTTGTTTCAACTCGACAACTACGATAAAAGCTAGGAACGACATATTTAGCATATATCAATGGTAAATGGGATAGGGTAAGGCAATGAAAGAAAACCCAGCAAAATTGTCGACTATAAAAAGATCTGTCGTAGGACCAATCCTCTTCCACAGGGTCAGATCGTAGTAGCATACGCTGGACAAAATTATGTTTAAGAGCAAAATGAAGAGGTAATAAAGGACAACAGCCCTTCGTTTCATGGGTGATTTACCATCCACCCATATCATAGTTATTTAAACCTGCATGGAATATAACGGTAGACTTTTATGGCAAACTCCAGGCTATTTGCTGGTTTCAGCCCTCTGAAGTTTAATTTTTCGGTCGAACGAAACATGACTCCCTGCTCCCGTCGACAGAAGAATCGACCATCGTCAGCAATATAAAGGAGGCTACTCTTTGGATCAGGAACTCTATACTTTCAGTAATTGAATGCAAAATGGTTCCAAACGATTTAGCTATTCGCTACACAATTATACAGTGCAACTCAGGATGAAAGACCTAGACCCATATAAAACCTGAAAATTCACGGGGAATCATTTTTTAGAATACTTTAACCAATTAGATCTCTCACGAAAGTGTCGATTTGGCCCCGTTTTTGAAAATTCGGACTAAAATGGCATTTGGGAGGTCGCTCGGTGGTGAAACTGTGCTAGAAAATTATTCGCCGAAAACTTTCACAGAAAAAAATTATTCCTTCTTAAGATATTACTATATGGATCCAAACATTTGAACCGGGAATGCAAAAAGATATGGGTCTAGGTCTTTCTTCCTGAGTTGGAACTATTGCCCCCCCCCGGGGAATTACCCTGAAATTGTTGCACAGTGTTATCAGAGGATACTTAAACGAGAATTTTTAGGGCCTTTTCACTTGAATGTCTACTTAAATTTAAGAAGTGTAGGAGCCCTTTCTTCCACGGAACAAAAGTTTTTCTCATTTCGCCAGCATAATGACAATCATTGAATTCGTCATAATTACAATTTTCTATGCTAACATCTCTGAGGCACCGACACTTACCTCTACCAGCTGACTAACGAACTTTCATACAAACAGACATTTGCACACGTAGACAGTCGTATCGCCACCGACATCTTAACTTTGTTGCTTTCATCTTGAATTATTCAACCTTTAATGCTTTTCATTTCCTTGCGTACGTATGTACGTACGTGTTGACATTAAGTGTTTGAACAAAGAGGCAGAGGAATCTAGTAAAACCAACTTCATCTTAATTTTCATCACCATCGTCATTGCAACAAAAAAATAACACCAACAACAACAGCCACACCCACAGCACTTAACTCTTTTCATACCTTTTAAGCATTCCGTCAAGTGTCGAGGTGGCGCAGTGGTAGTAGCTGCATAGTGAAAGGGAAAAAAAGGATAGTAGAGAAAGGAGATAAACTCAATTAGACACACGAGCGCACGAACCAGTTGTCTTAAGCAACCATCCACCAGTCAGACAGACAGGCAGTCACTCACTCACTCACTGTGGACACAATCTCACTTTCGCCTAAGCATTCATACATATCTCCTACTCCTCGGCCTCCTCCTCCACCTACTCCTCCGCCTCCACCTCCTCCTCCGCCAACTAATCGAGACATTCATTCAGACGTTCGCTTGCTCCAACAGACACTTCTTCCGTGCAGCCTTAGAATTATGTCCTTGAAGTGAAAATTTTAATTTCAAACTAAAATTTGGAAAATGAATGCAAAGAAAGCCAGCAAGCAGCAAGCGGCAAGCGTCAACAGCAGTGGCAACTTGAGCAAACAAATATTTTCGGCTGAGACAGATGACAATTTTTGGCGTCTTTTGTGGCAAAGCAGCCGGTCGCCCTTTCGTCTGCAGCCTTCTTTTTAGTCTTAATCGTTAAGAATCATTCTGTGTATTTAGAGTGAGTAACTCTGCGCGCAGTTGTACGTTTTTCCTTCAACCAAAATCTGGTTGCGTAGGCATCTCGCTTCGCTGCTCATTTCGGTATTTCCTCTATATAATTTTCTGCTTAATTTTCACTTTTTCCATAACAAAAAGACAAATAAATTTGATAAAGTGTCAGGCATGCACCCTAAGTAGTGGGTTTGGAGGTGAAGGGGTTGTTGATATGTTGTTGGTGCCAAGAATATTTACATACAAGTATACAGTTTAAGTGCGTCTGATGTTGACTGTGGATAAATATGTATAAATGTTGAAGAAAATTATTTCGCATATAATGGAGTTTTTAATGAATTTTACTGGTATTGAGTTGTCGCATGAAGCTTAGCTGTTTTTGTATTAGTACTTGCTGCTGTCACACCTTCAGTTTTTATGATATACGAGGTCGTACTGATTGATGGTTCTTGATTTGAGTATGAAGTGAAGCTTTTTCACAGCACTTTTCTTTTGTGTGTGTGTGTATGGTAGCCATAGACGACGGGTAGCACGGTGCTTCGTTGAAGCTCCGGATGCCAGGCGCTTATCAATCCAGAAAGAAACTATACTTTTGATTTTCTTCTCTGAAATGAGTAGAGGGGAAATGAGGGGAGTTCAGATGAGGTCACATGAGTTGGATGTTATGTTCAGGTGTATTGTGGTAAGTTAAGGTGAATTCAGGTGAGTAGAGTTGAGATGAGATAAATTAAGATGAGGTGAGTTAGGCTGAGTTAAGTTTAAGGGAGGATTTCAAGTGGTGAGTTGAGGGGAATTGAGTTGAGGTTTGTTGAGGTGAGGTTAGAGAAGTTCAGGTGAGTGAATTGGGGTGAATTGGGGTGAATTCAGATGGATGTTTTGAGGTAAGTTATAGTGAGATGAGAGTAGTTTAGGGAGGTGAATTCAGGTGAGGTGAGGAGAAATGAGGTGAATTTGGGTGAGGTGAGTTGAGGCAAAGTGTGGTAAGTTTAGGCGATCTGAGGTGACCGGAAGTTAATGTATTGAGATGAAGTTGAGTTAAGATCAGCTGAGGGGAGTTTAGGTAATTTGAAGTGAATTGAGGTGAGTTGTGGTGAGTTTAGTGAGCTAAACTGGTGGGAGGTGACTTGAGGTGAGTTGAGGTGAAGTGAGTTTAGGTAAGTGTAACTGCTTAAATTTTTCCTAAAACATAAATAATTTAGTTAGTAAGTATTTAGCCATTTACTACCTTAGTACTCCATATATATTGTATATTGCATCCCCAAAGTACCTTCATTTGTTTTATTTGAGTATTTTGCAACAGTGTTGCCCTTATTGTAGAATTCTTCCAAATTTGGTAGAATATTTTGCTAAATTTTAATTTTGATGGTTTGCTAGATTCGTCTTTTATTTGGTAGATTTTCTCAGAAGATTTTATGCACTTAATTTATTTCAAAAAGGATTTATTCTCGGAAAAATCTACATCCGCTGAGAACGGCTCTTTCTGGCAAATAAACAACAAACCAATTTGTAACTTTGCTTTTCTTTAAAAATAATCAGAGTATTCATCTAAACGCGTAAATGCCTCGAAACTGTGAAAAACTTCGTAAATAAACCGGCTTTCCATAGATAAATAATTAAGTAAGTTTATCAAAATGTCGAGATTGTTTTTGCATATTGGCATTGTTTAAAACTGTATAGAATTTAGGTAAGCTTTAGTATTTACTAACTCCTAAATATCTATTTTACAACGCTTTTATCAACTTGCAATGTTGTGTGTCCAGAAACTTTCAATGTTGTGGATCCAGAAACTTTCAATGTTGTGTGTCCGACATCATAAAACCTTTGCTTTGAAAAGTTCCTATAAAAAAGCACTATGCATAGGGCGACATCTGTAGTGAATAGGGCGAGGTAGATGACATCTAGATGTCGCCCTATGTACTACGTTTGCTACAGCGGAAATAAACGACACGCCATTTCTTTAAATAAAATTAATTGGTGCTCGTTTGTATGTACATACATATGTAAATGCATGTGTGTGCACCTTTCTATTAATACCCTGCAAAAAATTGTGCGACTAATCTCTAAAGAGAGTATTCCGAGATTACTCCCAATCGGGTACAACTGGGCATTAATTAGTCGCAACTAGTCTCATACGGGTACTAATGGAGGTCAATTAGTCTCGACACTCCCTTATGGGTATAATTGGAGATCCATTAGTCCCCAACTCATCTCTAACGGGTACTAATTACGATTTAATGATATGTACGCACTTAGTCAATGAAATTTCCTGTGCGGCGTTGGCACATAGAGAGAGTATTCGCCTAACAAAACTGAGCACCCCAGTTCGAATCTCAGCTGGCACAAATTTTTATTTTTATTTTTTGAAAGTGACTAATCGCTTTTTATACCCATTCGGGTATAAAGGTGAACAATTAGTCTCTTCATAGGACATGCTCGAACAAAAGCGAACAGTTCATTCCATATAAAGAGATCAAAAGTGGTATTAGTCGCATGCTCCTTTGCGATTGCTCCCGGAGTCATCCCGGATTAGTCCAATTTTTTGCAGGGTATCGTTGAATTATTTTAATATCTATTGCAAAATTTTATTCAGACAGGACTAAAAAGTAGAAAATAAATAATATAAAAAAAAACTTTTTAATATACAACGCTTTTATAAATGGACTAAAAAGTAGAAAATAATATTTCTCAGTCCCATAGAATTTGTTTTGATAACTTTTGATTTTGAAATTTTAGCAAAAGTCATTATAAACAATCTATGAAATTGAAAATGAAAAGCGTGGGGCGCATGTAATACACTTGAATTGATATGAAAAGTAATATATGTATGTATGTATGTGGGTATATGAATAACGACCGCTTAAAATCGATTTCAAAGTTCTACTTTCGCTGTAGAAATTTTAGGTCTACGTTATGTAGTTTGACTATTGTCAATTAAATCGAATGCTTTGTATTGCATGCGCTCCACGTTTTTCATTTTCAATTTCATAGATTGTTTATAATGACTTTTGCTAAAATTTCAAAATCAAAAGTTATCAAAACAAATTCTATGGGACTGAGAAATATTATTTTCTACTTATATATATAAAAAGTATATATATTAAAAAGTTTTTTTTATATTATTTATTTTTACTCGAGTGTTTAGACATCTCCAAATACTTAGTATCCAAACTGGTACCTTAAATACAAAATTACATAAATATGCCCATCACTGCTTAAGATCTATATCATATAACATTTCCCTTACAGGTTGAAATCTATATTTAACATTTTGAATTTAATGAGTTTAATTCGGCCTTTGTGGACGTGAACTATTTAATTTTTATTTGACAATTTCGGGCCCAACTTCTTTTCGGTTGGATGAATGTGTACGGGAACTTTTAATTAGAAAGTGGTCGCAGCTGGTATTGGCCGCTGTTCTTATAGGAAATTTAGTATTTAGTAGTTCAAAAATATTATATTAATTCCCGCATGTTTTTCTGATGCACTACATACCAAATGTGTGTTCGAAACTAAAAGGATACCCACAAGGAAGTAACAATTTCAGAAGTGGCATAAAAAATTTAGCCAACATTTTTCGTCATTCATTGGAGTATTTTGCAACATGTGCGAACAAAACTGGTGTTGTAAAACAAATGTAAATATATCGCTAATGGACGCCACTGGGGACTCGTATGTAAAGAAAAAAAATAAATGTAATGTAAACGCTGTAAAAGTAAAAGTAAAAAACATGCTAAAAATCAACTACAACTTTTAGTTCTTTAAAAACTTTTTTTCTTTTCCGTTTCTGAGCCGCTGAGAAGAAAGTCAAAAATGTACAGCTGGGCACAAACTACCTATGTATGTACACACATATATACATATATACATACGCAGTATAAAGCTGATAGTAAAGTGACAATAAGATGACTTGCTGTTCCTATGTGCGTGCTTGCGCCTTGGGTGTGGGTACAATTTCTTTTCATTTTTGTTATTGTTTTCACCCTGCGGCTAATGCGTTACTTTTAGTTTTGTTTTATTGATGCGCTGTGTCAATCTTCCCCCTCATGGCTTGGCCTCAGCTTCAGAGACATGTAAGTGAAATTAAATTGATTTTTTTTTCTGGCCTGCTGGACATGACAGTAACCCCGGCGGCCGAGATGTTCAGTGGACATTGGTTGTCTTAGAATGGGCATTCGCGTATTCGTATGTACCTTTTATGGCATCGCTGGTGGTGAAACTCAAAACTTGTAGTTTTAAGTGTAGTTATAAATACAAGAACCTTTTACTTATTTATAACCATAAACACAACTGTACACACTAAATTTATACATACATATGTCTGTATGTACGTACGTATGTATGTCCCTTCATTTTCGCAACATATTTGCGCCGTAATTTTCATAATTGGTATTCGCTCTTTTGTGTATTTGTTGTATCTTGGTTAGTGTAATTGGATGTCATTTGACATTAACATGGTAATAGTTCACTAAAAATTACTGATTAAAATTAATTAGAAATTTGAAGAGGTGGCAACCGCTTCCGAAATATAGCCTTCTTTAATATTATTTCTTTGATTTGACATAATTTTCTAAAGTTTGATTTAACGTATTGATTTCATATAATGACATTTAAATAGGTGGCAACCTACGTTATCTTCGAAACAAAGCTTTATATTACCGCTTTCGACTGATATACATATTTTAATATTTTATTCAAATTATTCAATTAAATGTGACTTTGAAAAAGGTGGCAGGACTCTTCAAATATATTTTCGAAATAAATCTTTTTAAACCTCTTTCACTGGCCACCCATACTGTAATAACTTATTTAGCGTATTACAAAATTGAATTGGGTTTTAAACAGGTGGCAACCCTCTCCAGGATATTTTCAAAATAAAGTTTTCTCAAACCTCTTGCGCTTGCCACCCATATTGTATCAATTCATTTAGCCTACTATTAATATTGAACTTAAATTTTTAACGGCTGGCAACGCTTCTAGAAATTTCTGAAAATTAATTTTTTTATTTTTTTTTATTCTCGTTCGTTTTGCATTCATATTGTAAAATTTCGTAGAACTTTTAATTTTAACAGAATATAATTTTTTAAGCAGGTGGCAACTCTCTTTAAAAATGCCAAATTTTATTCAAGTCCGTCAAGCGCTTTTAACGTGAAATAGCAACTAACATGCTTAGGTGGCAGCATCCCTTAAAAATATGTTTGAAATAAAGCTTGTTTCTTACCTATATCTAGATATTTCGTTTAGCTTGTTAATTAGACTGATATTACTTATTGATTAGATGGCAAACTTCTTATAGAATATTTTCGTAAAAAAATTCATTGATGCATTAATTAATTGATCGATATTAAAATTTTAACAGGTACATCCTCCTTAAAAATTCTTTCGAAATAAATAATTTTTGTAACCGCTTTTCTTTTGACACCCACATTTTTTTTTAATATTTTATTTAACTTATTACTTAATTGGGTTTAACTTTTGAAAAAGGTGGCAGCTCTCTTAAAAATATAGCAACAGATATACTCACATCCTAACTCACACAAAGCTTCACATTTATAAAGGTTAATATATTTGCGAAACTATGGGAAAAATATAGTAAAACTGCGTATTTAGTTTTTTTTTCTCTTTCGTCAGAATTTTTTCCAAAAGGACTTCGAAGTTTCAAAGATATGTTTAGTTAAAAAAATTATTTAAAAAATTCAGTACAAAGTAGCATAACAATGTTGGTATCAAATAAGAGAGATAGAGAAAATCCTGTAGAATTAAAAAAAAAATTAAGTTTATGGGTGCTTAAGGACGAATGGGTATGGAAAATGTCTTTTTAAAATTTTGTCCTTGATTAACATTGAAAATTGCAATATTTGTTTTTGAAAAAATTATTATTATGTGATCCTTCCATATCCTCGAATTTCGTCTTCCTATCTTGATTAGCTCAAAAAATAAAGTTTACTAAATAGGCATTTTCAATATACATTCGTCCTTGTAAACAAAAAAATTTTAATGTTTTTAAAATCTAAAGAATTTTCTCTTTCATTTTGTACACATATTGTTATTCTACATTGCACCGAATTTTTTGAATTATTTTTTGAATGAATCATATTTTTTAAATTTCAAAGTCCTTTAAAAAATCCTGACTTCAGAGTGAAAAACTAAAACCGCAGTTTTAATATTTTTTGCCCATAGTTTCGTAAGTATGTATATTAATTGCTTCATGTGTTTTTTTTATTTTTTTATTTTTGGCGCACGATGGAAATTAGTAGTATTACCTCAAGTTTTGCTGGAAGGGTAGAGTGTGAACCTTTTCGGGGCATAATACTTATCAAAACTAACCAAATTTTAGTTCATACATTTTTGTAGTCTTTGCACAGGCCAATAGCAGCAAAAACCACGAAAGAAATAACTAGCCAGCGGAGCAAACATAAAAGACATTTTTTTTTATTTATTTATTCGAAAACACCACTGTACTTTTTCTACGTCCCCTAAGTGCACGCTGAGAAAAAAAATATTTATCCTTTTACATAAATTCATGCATACGTCTACCGAAGTGGTTTATTTTGCTAGCTGAACATTTGTCCACCTGTATGTTTGTGGTGGCGTCTATGCTGTTTTCGAGTATCCTTTTTCCCCCTCAAAACATATTTATACCCCAGCAAATCGAACAAAAGGCACTATTTATGCGATAGCGTTATAGAGAAACTGTGATTTACTTATGCAAGAATTTATGTGTTTTTGTGTACATATGTGTGTGTGTGTGCGAGTATCTAAGTAAGTATAGCTAGCCAGTGGAAAAGGCACAGAAATGTCTGAAAAAGTATCCAAGTCAATAGTCATAGTGGAATATGATGCCGGACATATGCCGGTTATATGAAAAGTTTTTGAGTGCTTTGCCCATTACCATTCCCCGCCACACTCTCTGCAATCAACCCTTTACCATCGCATGTATGTATGTATGTATGTACAAAGGTATGTATGTGTTTGGTTTTAGATTTTTTCGCTTTGCCACTAAAAGCATTTACTTATATAAGTATTTTGCATTTTTGTTGTTATTTGCTGTCTGCTAGTAGTTGTTACCAATTGTAAACAGCACTTTGGCGCTACGAGCAAGTCGATATGAGCGTCGTTGGTCGTTTTATGGCATGCATATGTACATATGTATGTATGTATGTATGCATGTTGTTGTGAAATGTTTGTCCTTTTTGCTGACCATTGGGCGTCATCGTCGCAGCGGCCCTGACAAAATAACGAAAGGGTAGCATTTTGCAATTTGTGGCATTAATATTTAATAATACGAATTGTTGATTGAGTTAGAAAGGCTAGGCAAAGCATACAAACATACACACATACATATGTACATTGTATATGTAGAAATGCCTCCACACAGGTGTGCGACAGTGGTTATGTTTTATACACATTCATTCAGCTGCATTGTGGCTATCGATTGTGCGCCAGTGCTTTTGTGCGCCTTTATGTATGCTTCAACAATTTCAATTTTTTGACTCTAAACTAGTAAAATGTGCATTGAGCTGAGATTTTATTTGTTTATTGGCAAATTGGATTGAGAATTATTTAGTGTGGCATGTTTTTTTTTTTGTGTGTTTGATTGCATGTGTGTGTGTGTGCCTTAACGAAAATTGAGTAAACTGTGCACGCCGCCCCGCTACGCCCCACCCCGTTAGTATAGTGGAAAATTGTAGATTTTTGCTCACCAGCAGCATTAAATATGAGTTCCAGTCAAAGTGCTTTTACAGTGAATAATTTTCATGCACACCGACTACATATCTATCTATTTACCCATGTGTCCTAACATTTATCATGTTTGATGTGCCCTGCCTTATTTATTTCGTTGGCATGAGCAATTGTCCAGCTGCATTGAAAATAGTGCGTAGTTTTCAAATATCATTTATTTTTCATACACTCACAAAAATGTTGATTTTATAAATTTTTCAATGCAATGAAATTGCTTTCTAACTCTTTCAAAGCTGCACATGCATAGCTGAGTGAGTTTGTTTATTTGTCATAAAATTATAATGTCACTCATGAAAATTACTACAGCTTCAGTTTGTATAATTTTCTGAGTGCACATTGAATTATGTATGACTTTGCAAATTGCTAGTCTAAAACTAATATCAAATGGATAATGATGAAAAGCACAAGCTAAAATCTATAAATTCTTTGGTAAAATTTTAAATCCTATTAATATTATAAATGAGAAAGTTTGTGAGTGAGTGTGTGAATGTGTAGGGTTGTTGCTCTTTTAAAGCACACATCTAGGTTATAATATGGATTAACATATATGATATGCTTTGAAGAGAGTTGCCACCTTTTTCTGAAATTAAAAATAATTAGTTAATAAGTTAAATAAAATATCAGAATAAGGTGGTTGTCAAACTAATCGGGTTCAAACTCTTTTTTATTTCAAACATATTCTTATAAAGAGTTGCCACCTGTCCAATTTAAATAACAAGTTGCACAAAATATTTAAATATGGGTATTAAACCAGTGATTTTTAAAGAAGCTTTTTTACAAAATACGTTCGAAGTGGGTTGCCATCTCTTTAGAAACTCAAATTCTATCTAATCAACCACACATAAGCAATATTTTTTAATATGGGCGTTAAGCGAGAGAGGTTTAAGCAAGGCTTGTTTCGAAAATTTTTTTGAAGAGGGTTGCCACCTACTCAAAAAGTTAAAATCCACTTAAACAGGTGAGATAAAATATTTAAATATGGGTATCAAACGAGAGAGGATTTAGGAAACCTATTTTCACCAGTTAAAGAACTTAACATTTGTTTGTTTCTTTTTTACCTTTAAGATACTCCTTCTCAGCTTCATCTCTAAAATTTCGAAGGACAAGTATATCATCAAGAGAATTCGGGTTTTCTTCGACCACTCGACAATCTTTGAATATAATTTTTTTATTCCTAATGTTTGTGCACTCTATAGTACTCAGTACAAAAGAAATTCTGTGCTCACTCTACAGGGTACTCATTGGAAGAATCTAGGAGTTAAGCTAAGCCGGGGCTCATTCAACCCCAATTGTACTGTATTAAAAAAAATTGGCTCATTTAATTTTTAGAAACGTATTTTATTTGCTTCTTTTACTTATTTTTTCTTGTTTTTTGTTAACATTTTTAATGTTTTAAAATAATATATATATTTTTTATTTTTATTAAATTTTTAAAAGCTTTATGTATTTTTTCAACATTTTTTTTTAACTTTATTTTAATTCATAGATTTTATTGTTTTAAAAAGAAAAATAATTTTTTTTTATTTCATTTAATTTTTAGAAATTTAGTTTATGTTTTTTTAAATTTAATTTCGCTATTTTTTAATCTTATTTTAAAATTTTATTGCTTTCGTTTAATTTTTAGAAACTTAATAAATTTTTTACTTCTTTTATTTAATTTTTTGTCTATTTAATTAAATTTTGTTTTAATTTTTATATTTCATAGCTCAGTGGTTAACGCTTCTGACTTTGAACATCGATTACACAGGTTCGATCCCTGCTGAAGTCTAGAAAAAAGAAGTCTGATGAAGAGATGTGGTGATCTCCGAAATAGCTGCTATAACTTCTACCGCTTAGACTTTGTTGCTTTTTCAATTTTTCCTAATAAACAATCTCATTAAAAATATTAAAAATAAAATATTCAGTTTCATTTAATTTTTAGAAACTTATTTAATTTTCTTTTTTTTGTTAAAATTTTTAGATGTTGATGTTTGATATTTTTTTGTTGATCCCATTAAATTTTAAGAATTGGTTTTTCTTTTTACAACACATTTTTTAAGATTTTATTGTTTCAAAAGCAAAAATATATTTTATTTTTATTTCATTTAAATTTTAAAAACATATTTTATGTATTTTGAGATTTTATTATTTCAAAAGCAAAAATTTATTTTTTATATATAATTTAATTTTTAAAAACCTATTTTAAGTGTTTTTTCCTTTTCAATAAAATTTATTTTTAATTTCATTTTTAAACTGTATTGTTTATAGGGAAAAATTTTGCTTAGTTTAATTTTTAGACTTATTTAATTTTTTCTCTTACATATTTACGTTTTCGTTTTTTTGTTAAAATTTTTTGATTTCAATGTCTTAAATAGATAATGTATATATATTTGTATTTACGTTTTCGTTTTTTTTTGGTAAAATTTTTAGATTTTAATGTTTTAAATAGATAATATATATATTTTTAATTTCTTTAAATTTTTAAAGGCTTTTTGTATATTTTTTCTCCAATATTTTTTTCAAGTTTCTTTAAATTTTT
The DNA here is from genome assembly GCF_013731165.1 of Rhagoletis pomonella. NCBI lineage: Eukaryota > Metazoa > Arthropoda > Insecta > Diptera > Tephritidae > Rhagoletis > Rhagoletis pomonella. The sequence goes on from NW_023458560.1 coordinate 58,131,251, forward strand.
AGATGTTATTAAAAAAAAAAATAATTAATATTTGTTTTAATTTAATTTAATTTTTAGAGTTATTTTATTATTTTTCTTATTTTTCAATTTATATATGTATATATTTTTTATACCCGAGCGCACTTGTGCACAAGGGTATATTAATTTTGTTCACATAACGGTTGTTTGTAACAGCCAAAACGAATCGAGATAGATATAGACAAATGTATACATAAATGATCAGGATGAAAAAAGAAATCGATTAAGCCATGTCTGTCTGTCCGTCCGTCTGTCCGTCTGTCCGTGTACACGATAACTCGAGCAAAAATTGAGATGAAATTTGGTATGTAGGTTTCCCTTAATCCAAGGTAGGTTGGTATTGAAAATGGGCGAAATCGGACTTTAACCACGCCCACTTCCCATATAACGGTAATTTCCAGAAATACGAAAACTGCGATATTTTAGTAACTACTGAAGATAATTCACTCAAAATTGATATTTACAATAAGTTTTAGACGAAAAATAAGAATATTATAAATTTTTGGAAAATGGGCGTAGCCACGCCCACTTATGGTTACATGTGTATATCTTAGGAACCGCTGCACCAATTTCTTCCAAACTTGGCACAGTTGTTGGCCTTGGTACAGCATAAAAAACCGCCGAAACTTTTTAAAATCGGACAATAACCACGCCCACATCCCATATAACGGTAATTTAGAGAAATACAAAATCTTCGATAAATCATTAAATATTGAAGCTAATTTATTCAAAATTGATGCTTGCAACAATTCTTTACCAAGAAATACGTTTATGGTAAAATTTTGGAAAATGGGCGTGGCACCGCCCACTTATGATCACATATAAGTATATCGGTAACCGTTCTACCAATTTGTACCAAACTCGGTATGGTTATTGTACTTGCCACGTGTAAGCAAAAGGTTGAAAATTATTGAAATCGGACTAAAATAACGGCCGATTCTCATATAACGGTAAATTTAAGAAATGCTTGAAACTTCAATATTTCGAAATTGAAGGACGCTAATTTACTCAAAATTGATACACCTCGGCTTACCATCTAGCGGAAGGTTTCGGAAGGGTGAAAAAACATATATTTAATACTTGCGCCGGGTATTTAATGTTCGGCTCCGCCCGAACTTAGACTTTCTTACTTGTTTTATTTTAGTTTTCTTGTAGTTTTTAGTTTTTATAATTTTAAAGAGAAAAATATGTACATGTTTTGTATTTAATTTAATTTTTTGAAACTTATTGCTAAAATACATATAGAATAACGCTTAGACCTCCTCGTCAGCATATCTTTCAATTAGGCTTTCGAAAGACTGAAAAGAGCATTCAAGATAGTTGCCAGAATTGACAAAGACGAAAGTCTTTTGTCATTTTGTGGTTAGCTGAAAGACAATTGCCAGGATTGCTCTGTTAAGCTGGCCAAATTTTGCTTTGCATCGCCCTTTTCTACTAATACTGAAGGAGCTCTGAAATAACAATTTGTTTACTTATTTTTTAGAACTCATTTTCTGGGCATAGCATTTCTTCCATGCAAACGATGCCTTGGGATTTGTGATGTTTTATTTAATTATACCCAATTGTTTTGAGCAATAAAATTTCCTTTAAAAATAACATTTATTTTTCATTGCATATTTTTGCTGTGGCAAATTGCAACTCATTAGGTAATTACTAATCCGCTCATTCTACCAAAAACGGCCTACAGAAAAGCGAACAAAATCAGTTTTGCCACAAGTCAGCTGAGACAGCTAAGCACACACACACACATGCACACTTTGATCTAGGTATGTATGTATGTGTGACTATGCATGCAAATGAAAGCATTTGTTTATGCGCCTAAAACCACATTTTGGGCCAACGATAAAAATCTACTTCACCCACTAATCTCAGACACATGCAGCACGTATGTATGTATGTATGTACATGGAGGAGGTTGGTTGTACGAGTTTGTGTGTGTGAAGTGTATGGTAAACGTAATTACCTAAATGCCTACTAATTTAAATTATTCGAACAATAAAAACAACTACAGCAACAACAAACAAATAACATACTAATGCCGATTCAAATACACAAAGCTTGCCTCAAAAGCTCAACAAAACTAATAGCATTTATAGGCAGCTGGCGGTGTGCTGTGTGCTGTATGCTGTATGCAAAGTGAAGCCAAAACGGAGAAGTGGCGAAGAAGGGAGGAACTTGCGCCAGGAAAATGCCCCAAAAAA
>NW_023458560.1:58133569-58140224 GCF_013731165.1 Rhagoletis pomonella
AAAAAAAAAAAAAAAAAGAGGAAGCTTGACTATAAAGTAGCACCCAAATTGCCTTGTCGGCACAATGGGAATATTTTACGAGCATTAGTTGCTGTTGTTATTGTTGTTGTTTGTAAGTTTTCATTTGCGGCTACAAATAAAACAAATACGCATATGTACGTATGTACATGGATGCGCTTGCTAGTTGGCATCGGCGGCCCAAAAAATAACATTTTACATTTACGCATATTCGTATGGAGGGAGGCACACCCGCGCACACCCGCACACACACACTTGCACACACCCACTCGCCGATATTTAACACTAGATGTGTTATAGAAATAAAAAATGATCATAAAATTGGCGCTCATATGCCTCGTTGGAGGCTAACAGGCAGCTAGGCAGCTAAGCGCTCAACAACCAAACTGGGCAGGCATCTGCTGATACAAAAACAAAAAAACAACAAAACCAAACAAATCCTCGTAAGGCTTGTAGCCCTCACAAATGCATGCTGCCTGCTTTCCCCTTCTGCCCTCTTTTGCTTTACCCGTAGTTCGCATCCATTCATTCGTCCGTTGGTTGGTTGGTTGTTGCTCCATCATCATCGGCCACATGTTTCTACTAGTATTTGTAAATTGTTGTTAATTTTTTTGTTGCTATTGCTATTCGTTTTTACTACCTATCCTTTATTGTTGTAGTTGTTGTTGTTCTATATTGTATTTTTGTTGGCCACTAGCTTGCCGCTTATCTAAAATCTAAATTCAAAAATTGTGTAAAAGCTTCGCATGCAAATATTATGCATTATAAATGCCAGTCTACTTTACGGTGTCGATTATACATACATTTGTATGTATGTACATACACTTATCGTTTATGTGTTTATAACTTCAAAAAGTACTTTTGTGCATACGCTATTACAAATGTCCAAAAATGAATGTGCTCTCGCATAAATAAGCGTTGTGTGTGTGTGGGCGTAAATGAATTCGGTAGCGCGCTTTCAGGCGCATAAGCCGGTACAGTGTGTTGTTTCTGGGAAACATGTTTTTTTTTTTTTTTTTAAGAAAATACCAGTACTTGCGTACAAGTTTGTTTTCATTGCCAACTCGTCGGTACCTTGCTAAATGATTCTTTCTCTGAAGCATCAACGTCCATACCAAAGGTTGCCAATTTCGGCACTTTCGTACCAAAACTGATACTCAGAAAACGATTTTGATACTTTTTCCATAAAAGTGACAGCTCGGAGAAACAACATTTATTTATTTGCATATATTGTTTTAATTTTTCTATATTTTATTTTTATTCGCCAATTAAAGTTCCAATATTTTAAACGATCTTCAATAAAATTAAATCGTCAATGTTAGGAAAACATCGAGTAACAGTGCGCATTCCTACAGCTTTTGTTCACTTTGCAATAAGTACATAAAGACGGATGAATTTTTAATGGAGTTATGGAGAAGTAAGAAAGTTAAATTAATTTGAAGGGCAATCAGTTTAGTTAATTTGTGGTTTGTTTGCAGATTCGTTATTGAAAAGCAAAGGGCGAATTACATTAATTCACCTCAGGAAACTTCAAACGAAGAAGGCATGTCAGAGATGTAAATATTTTCGGATTTTTATAAGTTATCTGTAATTTTTCCATGTTGATTTATGTACATATTTTTTTAGTGTTGAGAACAAAAAAAAAAAAAACAAAAGAAGGTTTAGAGCTGAGTGGCTTACTGATTTTTCATGGATGGTTTAGCCTTTTGTGAGGCATGCAATAAAGCCACAGTGAACTACAAAATTGCATAATTAAAAAGAGTTCTAAAAAATCTTATTAAAAATTTGCATGTTAATTTATTCAGTTTTGCTGAGTTTTTAACAGAGTTTAGAAATTATATTTTTTATTTTTTTTTGTTACAGTATGAAAATAGCTGAAAAAATTTAAATAAAAAATTTTGCATATTGACTTCGTGAAAAATTCTCTGTGCCAATATTTTTTACCATGAATGTGATTTTAAGCTTTAAGTTTTGTCAAAAATTAATTAATGTTTACATTTTTTTGCTTATTGAAAAATATTAAATGAGAAGGAAAACTATTTGTTATTACTAAAAAAATACCTTTTTGGTACCCTCAAAAGCGCTTTGGTACTTTTTTGGCAGGGAGAAAAATATGTGGGTGGCAGCACCGGTCCATACTTACGACATTCCCAGGCATAAAGTTGCAAAGTTTGTCATTAAAAGTTATGTCATATTATAAAAAGTAATTAAATTTGTACATATATACAATTTTAGAATGAATTTCAAGTGTGCCAATAAAAATGTAAAAACGGAATTTTAGTTTCTCAAATCATGGTCATCTTTTACTGTAATTTTAACATTTTGAAATATATTACATTTTCAGCTGTTTAATCAGATTTTTTTGAGTATGCAGATTTATAGCCCAATCAATTTTGTTATAATAAAGTACAAGGTTTAAGTAGCTAGGAATTCCCGTCGATTTTGGGTAATTTTTTTCACGCAGTCTCTTCCATACAAAAAATTGTTTATGGAAAAATTGGCGGAAAAATATTATAAAAAAGTTTATGCATATATTGTGAAAAATTTGCTGTGCCAATACTTTTTGCCGGCAGTGTACATTTTTTCTGTTCTCACCTCTTCTTGATCTAGAAGGGGGACAAGCGCATCATGTCTATGCATTGTTCTGAATTATTCAAAATTTTATTCAAAGGCTTATAAGAAAAAAGAAGAACATTTTATAAAAATCCCTACAAATTCGAAGCTGACATTGTAAATGCTACTTCCATGTTTAATTTCACACTTACATACATAAATACATAGTCATCAATCTTTAAAAATGAAAATCTTTCGAGTTGCATCTTCACTATTTTCTATGGGCGATCTTTTTTTTAGAAATGACATTACGCAAAATATGTTCGCTGCTTGACACACTGTAAATTTTCATATTCAAATGTATGGGTATTACCATCTAGATTTGGCAATAAAGTGCGTTTTAATACGTTGTTGCTGTTAGTTTTGCTATGTCGTTTTTGTTAAGCGCTTATTTTGTTACTTGCTTCGATGGTTATAATCCAATTGGGACAGCAAGTGGGGTTTTTAACGAGCATATGTGCACTCTTGTATGTGGGGGTGGGGGGGGGGGGGGGGGGGGTTTTTGGGGGGGGGGGGGGGGGGGGGGGGGGGGTATTTCTTCGTGTGCAGAATTGTTGAAAGAGTGTTTATACATTTTCGGAACAATAAAATGCCGAACATGGCCTTCGCTTTGAATAATATTTACGTAGTATGTAAAATGTGCAGTTTCGCTTGGCTGTTGTTTTGTTGTGCTCCGATGTGGTCAGTTTTATTTCGAACTTTAAAATCGGTTTATATTTGTATGAGCACTTTGCATGCGGAAATGCCCCCGTATGAATTTTTGGGCTTATTTTTGCGTTAACCTGTTTTGTAGTAGGCGTTGCCTCAGTTGATGAGTGTCAATGAATTAAGGTTTTGAGTTTCCAAATTTTTATTTGAGATAAAATTTAGGTTATTAAAACCTTTGTGACTGAATTACTTACTACGAACATTTTCATATGTATAGCTTGTGTAATGTCATTAAGTTCTTAAGTCTAACAGAATTCCCTTCGCCTGACTGCTGGTACATATTTTGTTATGTGGATCATATATTCAGTCACAGATATTTTTTGGTCAACCACCTCTTTTATCAGGGACCGAACATAACAGTTATTGATGAAAACTGTCATTGAAAAATTCACTATGAAGGAAATGTTCTACAACTAAGTGGTCCATACCAATCGATTTCTATTTTCCACCGAGACTAAAATTTTAAAATAAATTTTTAATTGCAATTTTTATGCAAAATTAAAAAAAAAAATAACAATTCTTTAAAAATTGATTTTTATATTATAAACCCAAAATAAGAATTATTTTTGATTTCTAAAATATATGTCTTAGATAACAGTTATTGAAGACTTTTATTTATAGATAACTGTTACTTGCAGATTATTCAGATAAAAATCAAAAATAATTGTTATTTTGGATTTATAAAATAAAAGTCAGAAATAATGGTTATTTAAGGAGTAATTAAATAAAAGTCAAAAAATAATTGTTAAAGAGCGATTTAAAAAAAAAAGTTGTAACTGTTACGGTCCCTGGCTTTTATGCATACTTTAAGTTATGATATTTTTGACTTTATTGTGATTTTGTGTGGTGCTATGATTATTTTTATTTCTAAATTTGCTTCATTAAAGGAACTATTTAATTTGCTCGCCTGAAACGTAGTAAAAATTCCCTCTAATGAAATACGGGGAAATAGACAAATAAACAATTTAAAACACTAAGAAATATCATGAGCGGAAGTGGGAAATTCTTCCGCATTGTAAATGCAATTAAGCGTTTATAATTCCATTCATTACACAAAAAAAAGAAAGAAAGAAACATTTACTTGTGTATTTATAAAAACTAATTTAGGTTGCGTGACGCATACACTAAGGAAAAGTGCGTACGAAAGCAAATATAAGGGTGATCCATAAAAAAATCCTAAAACTAAATAATCGATATAAAGTTAGTTATAGAATTAAACTCCACTTTTCCATATTTAGAAAAAAAATGATTTGCTCGGGTTTGTCTTTGCTTTTCAAACTAGCCATGGCTTAATTAAATAAATTGAATTTGTTCAAAAATTCGTGTCGCATTGGGCACTTTGAAATATTAAGAGGGAAGAAGACCCATATTGGCTAAAACCTTGGTCTCGGGCCAAATGAATTACCTCCCCAGCTTTACGAAGTGGTACGATATCCCATTTCCTTCTGCATGGCGGCACGAGAACACACAGAAATGGTATACCGAATCCTGAACTGCTAGCCATTGGGACAGTTCATGGGAACATCGTCACTCAAAGAAATACCTTTGCTTCAGCAACTTCTACAGCACTAGCTCATAGTAGAGCCGGACTTTTAAATTTCGCAACAAAGGCTTATACAATTCCTGAGCATATTAAACAACTAATGTTGAAAAAGGGGTTGCAATAGATCAAATCTGGTCGCGGTACAAGGGACCTGTAGACCTAACCTTGCACAACCATAAACCTAAACTTAAATCATATCCAGGTGGAAAAAATTTGGCCCAACTCTCGCCAAGTTTCACTTCGTGAATATGAAGTTTAGCTTTAGACAAGCCCTATAAAGGACAACTAAGAGCCAGCCCAGAATGCCAAATGATGCCAACAGTCCGGCGGAATAATACCGTCCAAACCTTGGACTTACAGGGATCGATGGACTTCATGACCAAGCCTATCCATTTGACATCCAAAAATACCTCAGCTTCCAAGGGAAACCAGAGAGATAATGATGGAGAGATGAAGTCCACTCATCATTCGATTTTTGAATATATCTACATCGGAGACCAGTGTTGACACTAATCGACTGATTTTTTAATCAATTAGTGAATTCGATTAAATTCAATCCGATTGCAGTTAATCATGATTAATTTTAATCTGACCCGTTAATCGTAACCGCGAATAAAAAAATTAATGTTTAATCATTAATCCTTAATTTGATTAAGCAGGTTTGGTGATGATGAATCCCAGTTAATCAGGTATGGCCAAGTCGGTTTTCCTCATAAATATAAGCAATTTGGTGTGCATTTTGATTAAGATCTATTTTAACAGACGCTAACAAACTAGGTTTTAATATCCCTCTGCACATGTGCGATGGGTTATAAAAATTCTCAGCTTATGTATTACTAATAATAATAATTATTATTTGTTTATATATTATGCGTTTTTTAAAAGCATGAATCACAAAAAAAATAACCATAATCCGTGTTTGGTTTCAAATTCGGACAAACTAGACCACTTAATCAATTTTTTTTTTTTAAATTGGATTAACGATTAATGATTAAAATTAAATAATCGTAATCACAACCGACGATTAACGATTAAAAAAACGATTAATCAGATAGACACTGTCGGAGACGCACTTCGCCAACGCTTTTCTCAAGTCCAGTAAAATTTTTATCTAGGTTATTTTCAAAAAGTTTATTTTACAAGAAAAACAAAACAAAACAAGCCATTTTTAAGCTAAAAACAAAACCGACTTCAATTCCCTTATAAAAATTTAGGATTATCGTTAATTTCTTCATGATCCAATGATCGGATTTAAACCAGATTAGTATGGAACCACCTGTGAGCTAACGCCTTTCCTTAAAAAAAGGATTATAGAAATCGGTTAATGTTGTGCGGTAACATACATACATACAAAAAAATATTCCGACGAACTGATAACCTCCTCCTTTTTTGGAAATCGGTTAACAATCACTTAATTAAAGGCAAAACAGGCGACATCAAATGTGTATACTTGGAACCAGAGAAAGCAGCAGAATATAGGCAACTTCCATGAAATCCGGTTGCCTGGTAATCACAAATTGCTGTCTTAAATGAATTCTATTAGTTCAACTACACCACACTCCTAAAGAAATTGAGCTGAGTTTTTCCTTGGTCCTGGTCGTACCCTAATACGATTGTCTAGTCAAGTATTTTGCAGTGTTAACCGTTTTTATTTTCTCTTGCCATTTACATATTTTCTCTTCGCATGCAAGCATGTGCCTTATTGTCATCTGCAAAATTTTTCCATTTCCACTTTCTTTTAGCGACACTTCGCATTGTTATGTTGTCATTACG
>NW_023458560.1:58140324-58149581 GCF_013731165.1 Rhagoletis pomonella
ATCTATCACTATGCCTGCCTACTGTGCCTCATTCGTTTATTTTTTCTCATTTGCAAAATTTACTTTTTTAATAACGTCCCTAAAACTCACCCTGCCTGTCGCTCGGCATTGGACAACGCTGTGTTGCGCTGCGCTATTTAGGATAACATCTGAATTTATGTACGTTGTGCTCGTATTTGCATGTGCATTTACTTGCGCACAAACACAACAAAATACATTTGGCGTTTGAAAAAAAAAAATTATCTCGTAGTTGTTATGTCAACAAATACATACCAAACGCGTTAAGCGTAGCATACTTTCTGGCGCGCTGGCTGTTTGTTTCGCTTGGTAGGGTGAACGTATGTATGTATGTACATATGTATGAATTTGTGTAGTGGTCGTAATGGTGGGGCACGACGAAGCAGGCGATGTGACAAAAACAATATGAAGATATCCTGGGGCTTGTGTTTACAATGACATACATACATACATACCAATCTACATAGCCATTTACATATCTACTTACACTGCCAGAAAAAAAATGTTCACAGAGAATTTTTCACACTATAATATATTATGCAACAATTTTTATTGTGATTAATTTATAAACTTGTGCAAAACTCGGGAAAATTCAATAAATTTTCATGCAAATTTTCAACTTTTTAATAAGAGTTGAGTATGCAGTTTTGAAGCCCATTAAATTCTATATAGAAAATGTAAGTTTGAAGTTAGTCAAAAATCGCGTTGATTTTTGAGAATTTTTTTTGTTGAAGTTGTGCCGAATTTTTTCCATACAAAGTATTTTCGAATTTTTGTATGGAACAAACTGCTTGAAAAAAAATGCCAAAAATCAGCGGTAAGTCCTAGCTACTTGAAACTTGCACTTTATTATAATAAAATTGATTGGACTACAAAACTACTTACTCAAAAAATTCTAAAAACCTGATTAAAAAGTTGAGAATTTGCATGAAAATTTATAGAGTTTTCCTGAGTTTTGCACAAAGGTTAGAAATTACATTTGTACGTTTTTTGTTGTAGTATGAACCATATTTTTATAAAAAAAAAATAAAAAAAAAATTAAAATTGTTGCATATGTGTTGTAAAAAATTTTCTGTACCAAAACTTTTTTCTGGCAGTGTTTATGAATTTGTATATACAGCTGTTTGTTTATAGGCTTTGTGGAGAGCACCAATGAAGCGATGCCGCTTATTGCTGTTTTTTTTTTTTTAAATCATGAAAGCATGTGTAAGCATATACATACATATGTATGTATATGAAATTTGTATATTTGTGCTGTTTGTTTGCATGTTGACTTCACAATTGCAAATGAAAACTGTTGCGGATTAGTATTTAAAATAATGTCCTGCAGCGATATACATAACTTGTTTGAAATTATTTTTCCCTCCTTTTATTTTTTCATTTTCATGCTTTTGTTTTTTCTTCATTTTGATGCGCGCCAACTTTTGATTACATTATTTTATTTATTTTTTTTTCTACATATTTACATTTCACTTTTTGGCGCTGCTGCTCTTTCTTTTGGGAATGTATTCGTAGTGATGTTACATAAAATTTATATTTGGCAGCTAAATGAAGAATAAACATACATACATACATACATAAGTATACATGTACATATACAGTGCGCGTGTGTGATAAAGAAATGTAGAGATTGCCAACAACGAATATTTTATATACGCACAAAATTATCAAGTTATGCGGCAAAAACACCATAGAAATCGCTTTCGCTCAGGGGTGTGTAAGAATTTTTATTACAACACAATTTACATATTTTTCTTGTTAAAATTCTTATGCGCCATTTACACTTTGCGTGAGCTCGCACTTTAACGCAACTAAATTCTTTTTAAAACTGCTTTCTGTTACTTGGTGTATTGAGTGACTTGCATAATTACATAGATGCACATGAACATGTGCATTAGGGTGGTAAAAAAAAAATAAAATAAAATGAGAATTTTAATACTCTCACCCCCTAGGATTGTTCTATATCGAAATAAATTCTACCCCTGTTTGTTTTTATTTTGAAATCAAAAAACAAGTTTTCGTAGAAATGGTGTGGAATTATTGAAAATCAATATTTTTCGATTGGAAAAATTTGTTTATTTTCAGGTGACTTTGCATATTAATATTCAATTGTTTCTTTAGCCATTTCCAATTATTAACTATTTTTTATAGGACCCCTAAAAACCTCAAAACGTGCAATCGCTAGTAATAAAAAATGGTAAAATAAACAATTGGGTACTATTTTAAAGGAAAACAAGGTTTTCCGAACAAAAAATATAGATTTTCAAGAATTCTATACCATTTCTACGAAAACTGTTTTTTTTTCTCAAAATGAAATACATGGAAAACTTTAAGCGCTTTGAGCGACCTCTAAATATTTATTGATTTACAAAAAAAACAGGTGCATAATTTTATTCTGTGTAGAAAAGGGGGTGAAATCATTAAAATTCCGACTTTACTTTTTCACATGCATTTTTGGACTATCCTAATGTGCATATGTATAAGGGGAAATTCTCTGCCAACGGGAGACACCCACATTCCCGTGCGTCAAAATATCAGACTCACGGCTCTATTCTGTATCAGTGACAAATTCTTGTCACAGTGTTTTTTTACGGAAAAATATATAAAAAAGTTTAAATTTGTCAATAAAAAAATGTTTGTCACCGCTACAGCATTGGACTAAATATTATTGTCATTGATGTTACGAAGATATTCCTTTCACGTTATCTTACGATGGCTTAGGTTTACACCTAGGTTTGATAAACCTTATTTTTTTAGCTAGAGGTTCAACATTTTTAGCCATGTTTTTTTCGAGAGAGTCTGTGCGGAATTTAAGACTAGCCCTGTTTTACCTTCAATAACTTTGGCGTGTTTTAAATCCTACTGATTTGTATTTATTTATAAGCCCTCGGCAATCTTTGGAAGCTGAAACTTTTTACTCCTGGCTGCAATTGGATTTCACTCTACACAGATCTTTCAAGTGTTGAACGAGAGAGTGACAGGCTTTGAAATATATGTCCGGTTGGTATTTTGCGGTGGTTGCTGGTTTCGTGCACGATAATTTAAAACGCCGCATTCTTTTTAACCAACTTCAAAAAGGAGGAGGTTATCTATTTGTTAGAATATTTTTTTGGACCATGCTACCCGATTTATTTTTTTTTAAGTGAAACTTCTTTAGCGGTGGTTAGTTGGTTGGGAGTAAATTGGCAAATTCAACCGAAATTGCACACGGAAATGGTGCAACGGAAATGGTTGGAGCTGAAACAAGTGCTTATTGAGTGTATGCACATGGTATTAATTTAACCGAAACTTGCTAATAAAAGGTTAAAAACACTTAGAAAAGCACAAATACAAGAATGTAAGTAGAGGTGAGTACGTACATAGATAAAGAAAAGGATAAAGGCAAAGGAAAAATAAAAACAAAAACAAAGAAGCGTAAGATAAAGGCAAAAATAAAGACTAAGGTAAATTAATATAAGCTTATAATAACTTATATAAGCGCAAAGTTGAGGGGAATATCTAGATGAAGAAAATGATAAACATAAAAGTAAAAACAAAGATAAATATAAAGAAAAAGATGAGGATGAGGATACCGATAAAAGTAAAGATGAAGATAAAGGAAGAAGGATTTAAAATAAAGGTAATTATAGCGAAAAGGATATAGATAGAGACACAGAGGCTCAATCTGGGAACTATTTTTGGATTTTAGAGATTTTCGGGATTCTCGGGACTTATCGATATAATAATCGATATTTTTATCGGTTTTGTTATCGATACTTTTATCGACTTTGTTATCGAAATTTTTATCGATTTTGCTATGGATATTTTCGGAACTTATCGTTATAATAATCAATATTTTTATAGATTTTTTATCGATTTTGTAATCGACATTTTTAACGAGTTTGTTATCGATATTTTTTACGGATATTGTTATTGGTTTTGTTATTGATATTGTTATCAATTTTGTTATCGGTACTTTTATCGAATTTGTTATCGATTTTTTATCGATTATTTATCGATTTTGTTATCGATATTTTTATCGATTTGTTATGGATATTTTTATCGATGTTATCGATATTTTTATAAATTTTTTAATCGATTTTTGTTATCGATTTTGCTATCGATTTTGATATCGATATTTTTATCGATTTTGTTACCGATATTTCTATCGATTTTCTAATCGATTTTTCTACCAATATTATTATCGGTTTGGCTATCGATATTTTGCTGGATGTTACTACCGATTTTGTTATCAATAGAGGATAAAGATTCAGGAAAACAGAATAACATAAATGTAATTAGAACGAACAGGGGTAGAGGTAGGGATCAAGATAGAAAAAAGACAAAAAATATAACCTTAAGCAAACGCAGATGTATGTATGTTGGAGCGCACCCTCATTCAATAGGGTGGGAAATAAGCTTGCCAAACTTCGAAGAACGTGTGTATCAAAATCAATCAAAATCAAAATTTGTGTTATGTATTTAGGTCCTTTGCACTAAAATGTTTTTTTCAGTTAGCAAATTTTATTTTAAATTATTTTTAGAGCTTCTAAATACTAAAAAACTTTTTGCTTTCACCACCTTGTAAAGACATTTCCCGCTTTCGACCAGTATCTATCAAAAAGTTATTTTGACCGAAAAGTGGAGTTAGCAGCTTTTACCGTAGCGGCGACGACATGTATGTATATGAGCAAATCTCACAAGTTTTTTTTACATTTTGCGACATAAACGTGTTTGGTCAAAAATGGTGCCACACATATTTCAGAAAATTCATTATCTTCAGTTTTGAATAACAAAGAAGATTCCATCGCGCAATCGCATTTAAATGAAAACTTAAAAAAGATATACTAAAAAAAGTAAAAATAACTACTCGTGCCCATACACTCGTAGTTTCGTCTGTAGCGTATACGCGCCGTAGCACCATACGCAGTCATATAAAATGTTTACTCGCACGCCTTAATTTAAAAGTCATGTTATTTAAAAGTAATTAAATACTGGCGTGGAAGATTTTTACACAGTTTTCTTACGCACTTAAATATTACTTTTATCATGTATGTAACAATTTTTTAATGAGTTACGAGTGTGCCAATAAAAATTGTAAAAATGGAATTTTAGTTTTTCAAATCATAGTCATCTTTTACTCAATGTATTTTTTTTTTCATTTTGTGTCACGCTAGTTTTATTACACTAGATTCGTTTGTGTTGGCAAGAAGAACATTTTCACCATTTCATTTTAGCATTTTGAAGAATCTTGAATTTTTAAATAAAAAAAACATTAAACCTTCAAAAATTACGAAATAGCTGCGACAGATATTTTCCATGCTGCCATTATTTTTAATATGGTGGCACACTCTTGAAACTTCACAGATGTATTGTATTTGATGCCAACGTCCATTGTCTTTAATAAGAACATTCTATGTGAAAACTTCCCAAAGTTATTAAAAAAAAAACAATTACGATTTTTTTGAGTGACAATGAAAAAATTAGTAATTTCGGTAATTTTTCGCCTAAATAAACGTTTTAGAGTTTTTTTCTGGCACTAAAGAAATAACTCGTGAGATTTGCTCATATCCCATAATGGCTACAATCTTCTATTAAATTTGTCATCATGTATTTCGTCTGGCTATAAATTGCAAACATCTTTAGATTTTAAAAGAACACAATGACTTACATTACCGAAGTTTTCTTAATCGAATTAAAACACGAAATGTAAAATTATTGCTAATTTGTAAAATCCAACAAAATCTAATAAGTGGATTAGCAACGAAGACAATAAATTCTTAAAAAAAGATTAAACAAAGCCAATAAAAGGTAGTGAATGAAGATTAAAAAAGCAAATATTTTTAATGCTCACCCAAAGCAAAAAAAAACACAACAGCACATTCGATATGAAAGCAGTGGGCCGATTGAATCGATACATTATTCCTTAGGCTCATTTCACCCCAACCGATTCTCTCCCACCCACACACACACACGAACCAACTACCCGTAATGAAACACGCTACGGTCAATTCGAATGCAACAAACATAATTAAATGCTAATAAAAATGTGCAGATGAGCAGATTTTTACGAATAATAAAAATGCGAGGAATTAATAGACATCGATGTTGGTTGGATGGGGGGGCGGGGGTGGGCAGTGGATTGAAAGCACAGCAAGCTACCGCTGCCAGTGGGCAAGTAAAACGAAAAAAAGTGTGAGGAAAATTACATAAAAATGCTAAAATATAAAAATAACCAAATCAAGGGACAGCATGGCGATCAATGTCGAGGGGGGGGGGGGGCGGAAATTGAACAACAGGATAACATTCATTTCGAGATATTTACCAATCGAAATTGTGTAACGATAATTAATAGAAGCTGCGCGGCGAATACATAATGAGTGCGGTGCTGGGGTGCCGGATGCTGGGATGCTGGGTGGGGGTGTAAGAAAATAAGTGGGAATTGGAATTTTACTTACTTATGTATATAGGAAAAAAAGCAGGCAGTCGAGTTAAGTGTGAGTTTGAGTAGCTGGAATGACGGTGTGAAGAAATCGTTGGTTTATTTTGGGGCGCTTTTAAATATAATTCTTTTTCCGTTTTCTTTTTTATGATTTTATCCGTTTTTTTTTTATTATTTTTCAATATCCGCTTTAGCTTTGCATTGCTGGCTTGCTTTTTGTATTTCAGTTGTAACTTTGAATTTTAATGAAAAAAGTTCGCTTTCAAATTGAGGGTGAATATGAAAAACAAAAGAAAAGTAAGAAGAATGGCAAAACATGAAGCTTTTGAAAATTAATATTAATACTGGCAAACAAATGCCATTGGTGGTGTTATGAAAACGTGTTCTTGGATGTTCAAGAAAGAAAGTAGTACGCTTCGGCTATGGTACGGAAGTGAATCTTCCTTAAATTCATTTAGTTCATTTAATACAGCAGAAATTCCTAACATCAGCTTGAGACTTCAGATTCGTCTTCGCGTTCATCTTCGTATAATTCGCTTTCGAATTGGTGTTCGTATTCGTATTCGTTTTCTTATTCATAAGCGTGTGCGCCTTCGTATTCCTTTTCTTCTTGGTATTCAACTTCGTCTTCAGATTCGTCTTCGCGTTCATCTTCATAGTATTCTTCGTTTCCAAATTCGCATTCGTATTCTCCTTCGTGTTTATTTTGGTGTTCGTATTAGTGATCGTTTTCATTCTCGTGTTTTTCTTTGCCTTCGTAATTGTGGTTCACTTCATCTTCGGTTTTGGCTTCGCCTTCTTTTTTGTTGCCGTGTTCGTATTCGTGTTCGCATTTGTATTTGTATGCGTCTTCGCTTTCATATTCGGGTCCGTATTCGTGGGTCTCAGTGTGCACATGCGCACTCACATGTGTTTTAGTTTTGGTTTCGCATGCCTCTTCTCCTTCGTGTTCATCGTTGTCGTCGCCTTTGTCTTTGCTTTTCCCTTAGCCTTGGTCTTAACCAAAAATCTCTGCGTTGCTTCGCAAGTGTCACACAATTTCCATCACAATTTTTTTGCTTACTACCCCGGATAAAGAAATTTCACTTCAAAAGTATTTGGATTTACACATTTTGCTAAGCGATAAGCCGACTTTCTCTTGCAATTTGGATGTACCTACAATCCGCCTCTGCTTGGTCCATGGGGTCTTGTTAGAAACTTTTTAAAAGACAGAGAGACGGTAGGCGGTTTCCCAGTGCACGCTGGGAGCCGACTTAGTATATTAGAGGAAAAATAACCTAGGAACCTAGCATTGTCTAAGGTCCGCTACCACTCCCCAGTACCTAGTGCGTTCTGAGTTTATCGAGTAGGTCGCAGAAAAGATCAATTGAGCCCGTAAATGTCTCCGCTTCTACAAAGAAAAGCAATGGGCCAGCCTTCGTGAGTTCATCTACTCTCGTTTCCTTCGATGCCGGAGTGGAAGGACCATTGAAAGCTTGGCAGATATGGGTCCAGCTTCACTCATCCTCGCTCTGTTGGAGACCCCGGTTGGAACCAGACTAGCCGTAGCGCTTTGAACAAGCACCTAGTTCAGCCCCTGGCTTCGTTTGATGAACATACAAGTGGAATTAGCCTTTTCCGTAAAAGCTCCCCGGTCTCCTGGCAGAAGATATAGAGAGGAACCGAGAGAACATTGCAGCAGCCAGTAAGAGGCAAAACCACCAGACTCCTACTTTTGCACCCCCACAAGCAGATTTCGGTACTTCTGCATCCCACAAGGGCCCACTGATGTCCGTGAAAGCAACTTCCGTGGGCAGTGGTCACTTGGGAGATGCTGCAGCATAGCGATTGCTGGCAACCACAAAGGAGTATCTCGCCTGCCTGCGTCTCGGCACTTTCTTTCCCTCCTTTCCTGAAGCAATGAAGCCAGCCCACGCCATCACTGAGCGGTCGTTGGCAAATTAATACTTCCTGACTCATGCCCCTTGGAACCGGATAGTTCAGCTCCGACTTTGAAAAAGAGTGAAGAGGTTGAACAACTCCCCGCTCTCCCTGGATGCGCTTCCTTGCGTAAACGCTAGAGACTTGCGTGACGGTTGGGTCTTGCAGAATCCATGACCCTGCCGCAAGTGGGGGTAGATTTCCACTTAAAAAATTTACGCTAATTACATTTCCGAGTATGGCATTCCAATATCTCTGTGCATACTTGAGTCAACAGACTGACAGGCGGCCACTTTAGGGTACGTTCATAAATTTACCGTTATTTTTAAAATGCGCTGAGACAACTTAATGCCAACAAGCTTCGGAACTTTTTTTTTTAATATCTTGTTTAACTGACAAGGACAAAAAAAAAGAACAACAATCCATATGAGACAAATAAGATAAATTTGTAAATTTTCTTTTAATTACTTTCGCCTAAGCAACATGCATACATATAACGAAAGAGGGAGGGATGGGGAAGTGGAAAGAAAAAGAAAATATAGAAAAAAAAAACGGGTAGCACCAACAAAAAAGGAAGGGACATAACAAGTGGACAAGTGACCCCTGACAAACGAATAGAAAGGCTGCCGCTGAAGTGAACCTTTTTCGCGAGAAACAAAAATGGAAGCTAAAAAGTTAAACGAAAATTATAAGCACCATAAATGAAGTGGGTTAAGGGTGCTGGGTTATAGAGGAAGCGTAGGGTGTAGAGGACATAAAAAGCCAGTAATGTAAAATTTAGCAATGCAGCGTATGTGGCGTATGAGGGGTGAGGGGTTTCGCGGAATTCACATTTATTTATTGTTATTTTTTTTTTTTTAATGTTGCAAGCTTATGTAAATTTATTTATTTGGCGTAA
>NW_023458560.1:58149681-58153378 GCF_013731165.1 Rhagoletis pomonella
TTTTTTATAACTTTATTTAATTTATAGCAACTTTTATTATTTAGTTTTTTTTTTAATTTCAATTTCTCTTTATTGCTAGATTATATTATTTTAACAGAAAAATATTTCTTATTTATATATTTTTTAAATTAATTTTTAGGAACTTTTTTTATTTTTGTTCTTTATTTCATTAAATTTTTAGATTTTATTATTTAGAGAAGATATTACTTTTTAATTGCAGTTAATTTTGAGGAAGTTTATATTTATTTTTTCCTTTTTAGTATATAGTTCTTTCGTTTTTAATTAATTTATTTTTTGTTTTAGTTTTTATTTTTTGTTGTATTAAAAAGAAAAATATAAATTTTTTAAATCTAATTTTTAGAAGACGCATTGCTAAAAGACAAACAGAATAACTCTAGGACCTCCTCGTTAGCAGAGGAGGAGCTGACGGGAAGTGAGTTTAAGTGAGGCATGGTAAGTTTATGTTATATCTATCCCTCTCTTAGTGTATACAATTTTTAGGAATATAGGCTACATACATATGTTCCACATATAAGCAAAATCGGCTAGCGAATGCAATTTCTAGGAATATCTTCTGCAAAAAAGAACCCCTCAATCGTGCAGCGGCAGAATCTTTTATCTTCATTTTCTAGAATTCCGATTAAAATGGTATTATTTACATTCAATTAACGATTTATAAAAATCCACTGTTGAAAAGTGAAAAAAAAATTTATTACCATGCAAAATAATCACGGAAGAAAAAAAGCCGTAAACAAAAAATGTAGATCTTTTTCGGACAACAAAAAATTATTCATTAATTAAAAAAAAAACAAGTGAACGGTATCGATGTAAATTGCGAAAAACGGTTGCACCCTTCTTTCCAAGTTGGCGGCAATTCCGTAACCCCCTGAGTCCTGCAAATGTTTTTTTTAACATCACTTTAACCTACTCAACAATAAGCAAAACGCTTCATAGACCTTACCAAAAATCGCCAGAGTTTTGCTAATATCATTGTACCACTAACGAAAAGAAAAAATATTTTTTTCTTTCATGTATCTCACTTTACAGTGATAATTACATACAATTTTGCCTTTGATATTACTTTTCCTTTAATTTTGTATCAACGTCACTCTTCCTAATAACTAGCTTAATGATTTTTTCTTTCTGCCTGTTTTTCATATTAAATTTAAACAGAAAAAATTATTTGTCACTACATAAATAACTTTCGTAAAAGTGGCTTAAGTTTTTAATGCACATTTAAGATTTATTTATCGACAAGTGGTAATTGTATGAATTTCGATGCTCAAGTGTGGCAACTCACAAGGAAATTTAATTAAATAGACATAAATATACATACATACATACAAAGGATGTTTATTCATTCACATACATATTTATAATTGACATTCTGAATAACTTTACCGATTGCAGCAAACAGGTGAATTATGTAGTTTATTTGTCATGTACTGGTATTATCATAGGCTGCGTTTCTTTATACATTCCGGATAATCCCATTTCACAGCCGGAATAAACAGAATGCTTTTGAAATATACGTTAACATATCATCAGGAACGTTCTAAAGAATAAGTAAACAAAAAAGTTTATTCCAAACGTTCAGAATGAATAAAGAAATTCAGCCATAAACAAACCTATAATAAAAATTGTTGTTAGGACGAGTTTATGTTGCCGGCTATTATTTAATCTTGCTGCAGTGTACGGCCGAAGTGCAGCACAAAGGCTGTGGCTATGGTATCGGCTGCGTTTAATCAATTATTAAAATTCTCAAGCATTAATTATTTCCCTATCAGATCTGCCATGGCAGGAGAGGGTGCGTTCATCAAGAACCCCCGTGTTAATCTTAAGATTAAGCTTCGGGATCTATGCTTCAAGTTGAGGCACCACTGGAAAGGAGCCAGTCCACTGAAACTGTAGAACTGATTAGAAGGGTAATAAGTATGTTATTCGGACTATCAATTAGCAATACGGGTCTAGGAAGAGAATGCCTGCCTTCTGCAAACTTGTATTTCTTGGATTCCAAGACGCAACGATCACTTTCTTAGCATTTCTCAAAAATATCCGGGCTGCTCAGGATGTTTTGGAAATGATCTTGGATTTGCAGTTGGAATTGCATTTGTAAATTTTATGCTTGCTGCCATGGCAACCGTGTCTATCTCATTGTTTTGAATTTAAAAATGCAACGAATATGCAAATGCAATAGCTTATGCACAAGATCCTGAATAGCCCTATCAAGTATTGGTAATTAGCTCTTTTTTGCAGCAAATATTTTTTATCGTTTTTGCCTGCTTGAACCCTTAAAAGCATGAATGAAATTGCAGAGAAACCGTTCGGAAATCCATCATCAAAAAAATATTATTGAATACCGCAAAGCACCCTGCACCTGCCCCACCCTGTGCACGCTTGACTGTTTAGCCAAGACATATAAGGTTCGGACCTCGGCAGGAAGTCGCTAACGAAATATTTTTCGCTACATTTCTTGCTTAGCGACTTCGTCTTGATCGCAATATTGTTCACCATTCGTTTCGAAATTTTAGCAAAGACACACACCACCAGCAACTTTTACAAAATGCACTACCCGGTAAACGGTTTGACAATCAGCTGTAACGCCAACTCAGCTGTTTACATTTGGCCAACGCAGTTTATAAACAAATAACCCTGCAAGAACAGTGACCATGATTCAATAATACAAGGTTCGATAAACTGACAGTTGTCTCTCTCGCACCGCTCCCTTAGCAGTGGCACCGTGTTGCTTCTTTGCAAATTTACATGGAAACAGTGTACCTTTGGTGTGAATTAGAAGTATAAGCTTTTGTGCAATATGTTTAATTGTGTATGCATATGAAGCATATTTAACTGATGAAAACATAAACTGTTTTTAAATTGGATGTTTACATCAATCTCATAGTAGTCTTATCTTAATTTTGAGTCATTTTGCAGTTTTTATACAGCTAAATAGCACATAAATTGCGTAATTCACGTGAATATATCAATATTACGTTCAACATTTCGTTTAAAATTACAGATTTCCTGCAAATACATTAAGCTGAAATTAGTCAAGAACGTAAACCTACCGGTACGTAAACCCGAGTCAGCTGACACGATCTGTCTTACCAAAGCGCCATGTAAATGAAAACTCAACACCGCAGAGTTTTTCTGTAGTTGTAGCCCGTAGCACAGAATTCTGCATAATTTAGATTTTTCCGTGTCAGCTGATTTCTCCTTCTTTAGATGGTTGCCACTTCGTCAGTTTTGCAGATGGTAAAAAAGTTATAAGTTCCTATTCGAAATATGTTTAAAATATTTGAAATTTACTATTAAATAAGGTTTTTGTTGAAAACTAAGGAGTTTATATTTAGTTACAATCTATTATAGCACGAAAAATTGTGGTTGAAAGGGTAAGTTTATGAAAAGGCATTGAAGAGTGGCAACAGTGTAGTAAGCAACACTGAGGGCTCCAGTAATCGACAAAATTCTGCGTATACAGACTTTGTTTAAGTATACGTTCTGCGTTCTCGACTAATTTCAGCTTTAGAATTTACAAAAGGAATTTGACTACTAATTGCCTACTTTGCGTACTTTTCTACTACCATTTTCGCAACAAGAGATTTCATTATTCCCCTTTCTCCGTCCTTCGTAAATGCAACCTTTTGTAAGGGAGTGTCAAACCGCAGCTGTCAATAATTATCTAACCTTGTATTAT
>NW_023458560.1:58153478-58197879 GCF_013731165.1 Rhagoletis pomonella
CATCTTCATCTTCATCTTCATCTTCATCTTCATCTTCATCTTCATCTTCATCTTCATCTTCATCTTCATCTTCATCTTCATCTTCATCTTCATCTTCATCTTCATCTTCATCTTCATCTTCTTCATCTAAATGAGGCTACTCAAAAGTCTATGGAAGAAATACCATTTATTTACATGGACTATTTTCCAGAAAATGCAAAGACTTATACTTACATGTTATATTCAATTCAAGCAAGGAAGATAAAAGATTTGAAAACAATCATAAATCCATCGATTGAGGCGATGTCCATGGATATATTTAAAGAGGTCTTAAACTTGTTCTCAAATAAGCACCGTTGCAAAAAAAAACAGAAATGTTTGGAGGATCATCACGACCATTTTGTAAACCCTTCATGGACATCTTGCGGGTTGTTTCAACTCGACAACTACGACGAAAGCTAGGAACGACATATTTAGCATATATCAATGGTAAATGGGATAGGGTAAGGCAATGAAAGAAAACCCAGCGAAATTGTCGACTATAAAAAGATCTGTCGTAGGACCAATCCTCTTCACCAGGGTCTTCCACGGAACAACAGTTTTTCTCATTTCGCCAGCATAATGATAATCATTGAATTCGTCATAATTACAATTTTCTATGCTAACATCTCTGAGGCACCGACACTTTCCTCTACCAGCTGACTAACGAACTTTCATACAAACAGACATTTGCACACGTAGACAGTCGTATCGCCACCGACATCTTAACTTTGTTGCTTTTATCTTGAATTATTCAACCTTCAATGATTTTCTTCTCCTTGCGTACGTATGTACGTGTTGGCATTAAGTGTTTGAACAAAGAGGCAGAGGAATCTAGTAAAACCAACTTCATCTTAATTTTCATCACCATCGTCATTTGCAACAAAAAAATAACACCAACAACAACAGCCACACCCACGGCACTTAACTCTTTTCATACCTTTTAAGCATTCCGTCAAGTGTCGAGGTGGCGCAGTGGTAGTAGCTGCGTAGTGAAAGGGAAAAAAGGATAGTAGAGAAAGGAGATAAACTCAATTAGACACACGGGCGCACGAACCAGTTGTCTTAAGCAACAGCCACCAGTCAGACAGACAGGCAGTCACTCACTCACTGAGCACACAATCTCACTTTCGCCTAAGCATTCATACATATCTCCTATTCCTCGGCTTCCTCCTCCACCTACTCCTCCGCCTCCGCCTCCTCCTCTGCCAACTAATCGAGACATTCATTCAGACGTTCGCTTGCTCCAACAGACACTTCTTCCGTGCAGCCTTAGAATTAGGTCCTTGAAGTGAAAATTTTAATTTCAAACTAAAATTTGGAAAATGAATGCAAAGAAAGCCAGCAAGCAGCAAGCGGCAAGCGTCAACAGCAGTGGCAACTTGAGCAAACAAATATTTTCTGCTGAGACAGATGACAATTTTTGGCGTCTTTTGCAGTGTTGCCAGAACTTTTTGGGCCGACCGGCTAGATTGGCAAAAAAGGCGGTAAAAACGGCTAAAATGTTTTAGTGAAATTTCACATAGACTCTGGCAAAAAACGGCTAAAATGTTTTAGTGAAAATTCACATGCTTTATTTAAATAAATCGCAAGAAACGAAAGACTAGTTAACACCATTAATTTATATCGAGTGTATATTCCTCATCATCAAATGAATCACTATTGTATATATCACCTGAATTCATTAATTTTAAGAGATCGTCATCTACAGTAAAATTATGGCAGCATTTTTCTTCCCGTTTTAAACCGTATCTTATATATAAAATAGCGTTTAACGTTTTAACGCATATTCATTGAACTAAATATTCGCTCTACTTCTGCATTACTTATAGGCAAAACAAGAAAACTAAAAAAGGGTTTTCTCCTAGGGCATTTCGAAATTGATAAACTTCTGCCCAAAATTTTACAGTTGAGTCTAAATTACTCCAGGTATGTAACGTTAACCGTTGCCATTGCATCTCTATGGATGTTGTTTCGTCGGCATTATATTTGTGTTTTTGTTGCTGTAGTTGAACAAATACTTTTGGTTTAATTACTCTTAATGCATTTCCAATCGAAAAAAGTAAATTTTTTTTAGTGTGGCAATATTTGTAGGGAGGCGTTGGCGTAATTCCTTTATTAAAGTGATAATAAAATAGCGACCATTTTCTCGAATTATTTTCTCGGCTTCGTGGTCAAAAGCGTTTGTGCTTACTTTTGTTTTTAAATACTCTTCAAAACTGTGATAAAACTGAGGAAATGGAGCAAGGTATGGTTCCAACGGGGAGCATATAGGATCAAATGTGTCCTCGCTAATAACCACTAGGGAGCATAGATGCGAAGGTAAAACATTGAGTTCATTAAAAATCTTCATTGGGTCTGCATTATTGCTTTCGAACAACTTGTTTACTTTTTGCACCTGAAAATTAGGCAAATAGTAAAATCGGCTAAAAACGGCTAACTTTTTTTTACAAACCGGTTAACAAATCGGTTGCCGGCTAGATCGAATTTTCTCCGGCTAGTTGCTATCAAAACCGGCTAAATCTAGCCGGAAAACGGCTAAAATGGCAACGCTGGTCTTTTGCGGCAAAGCAGCCGGTCGCCCTTTCGTCTGCTGCCTTCTTTTTAGTCTTAATCGTTAAGAATCATTCTGTGTAGAGTGAGTAACTCTGCTCGCAGTTGTACGTTTTTCCTTCAACCAAAATCTGGTTGCGTAGGCATCTCGCTTCGCTGCTCATTTTGGTATTTCCTCTATATAATTTTCTGCTTAATTTTCACTTTTTCCATAACAAAAAGGCAAATAGATTTGATAAAGTGTCAGGCATGCACCCTAAGTAGTTGGATTGGAGATGAAGGGGTTGTTGATATGTTGGTGGAGCCAAGAATATTTACATACAAGTTTGCCGTTTAAGTGCGTCTGATGTTGACTGTGGATAAATATGTATAATGTTGAAGAAAATTATTTCGCATATAATGGAGTTTTTAATGAATTTTACTGGTATTGAGTTGTCGCATGAAGCTTAGTTGTTTTTGTATTAGTACTTGCTGCTGTCACACCTTCAGTTTTTATGACATACGAGGTCGTACTGATTGATGGTTCGAGTATTTGAGTATGAAGTGAAGCTTTTTCACAGCACTTTTCTTTTGTGTGTGTGTGTATGGTAGCCATAGACGAGGGGTAGCGCGGTGCTTCGTTGAAGCTCCGGAAGCCAGGCGCTTATCAATCCAGAAAGAAACTATACTTTTGATTTTCTTCTCTGAAATGAGTAGAGGGGAAATGAGGGGAGTTCAGATGAGGTGAGTTGAGATGAGGTCACATGAGTTGGATGTTATGTTCAGGTGTATTGTGGTAAGTTAAGGTGAATTCAGGTGAATAGAGTTGAGATGAGATAAATTAAGATGAGGTGAGTTAGGCTGAGTTAAGTTTAAAGGAGAATTTCAAGTGGTGAGTTGAGGGGAAATGAGTTGAGGTTTGTTGAGGTGGGGTTAGAGAAGTTCAGGTGAATGAATTGGGGTGAATTCAGATGGATGTTTTGAGTTAAGTTATAGTGAGCGGAGAGAAGTTTAGGGAGATGAATTCAGGTGAGGTGAGGAGAAATGAGGTGAATTTGGGTGAGGGGAGTTGAGGTAAAGTGTGGTAAGCTCAGGCGATCTGAGGTGATAGGAAGTTAATGTATTGAGATGAAGTTGTGTTAAGATCAGCTGAGGGGAGTTTAGGTAATTTAAAGTGAATTGAGGTGAGTTGTGGTGAGTTTAGTGAGCTAAACTGGTGGGAGGTGACTTGAGGTGAGTTGAGGTGAAGTGAGTTTAGGTAAGTGTAACTGCTTAAATTTTCCTAAAACATAAATAATTTAGTTAGTAAGTATTTAGCCATTTACTACCTTAGTACTCCATATATATTGTATATTGCATCCCCAAAGTACCTTCATTTGTTTTACTTGAGTATTTTGCAACAGTGTTGCCCTTATGGTAGAATTCTTCCAAATTTGGTAGAATATTTTGCTAAATTTTAATTTTGATGGTTTGGTAGATTCGTCTTCCATTTGGTAGAATTTGCCGGAAGATTTTATGGACATAATTTATTTCAAAAAAGTGACAAGTATAAGCCGAATAGAGAGAGAAAAATCTTTTGCTGACTTCTGGTATGAAAATACATACATAAATATACATACCTCGGAAAAAGCTGTTTCAGAGCCAAAGGAGCCTGAAGAGTTTATATTTACGGGATTTATTCTCGGAAAAATCTACATCCGCTGAGAACGGCTCTTTCTGGCAAATAAACAACAAACCAATTTGTAACTTTGCTTTTCTCAAAAAATAATTATTTTATTATATATATATGATTATAATCAGGCTATTCATCTAATCGCGTAAATGCCTCGAAACTGTGAAAAACCTCGTTAATAAACCGGCTTTCCATAGATAAATAATTAAGTAAGTTTATCAAAATGTCGAAATTGTTTTTGCATATTGGCGTTGTTTAAAACTGTATAGAATTTAGTAAATTCTAGAATTTAGGTAAATTTTGTGCGAGCATTTTGGTAGAAAAATTACTTTTGATGCGGCTTTAGTATTTATTAACTCCTAAATATCTATTTTTTTACTCGAGTATTTAGACATCCCCAAATACTTAGTATCCAAACTGGTACCTTAAATACAAAATTACATAAATATGCCCATCACTGCTTAAGATCTATATCACATAACATTTCCCTTACAGGTTGAAATCTATATTTAACATTTTGAATTTAATGAGTTTAATTCGACCTTTGTGGGCGTGAACTATTTAATTTTTATTTGACAATTTCGGGTCCAACTTCTTTTCGGTTGGATGAATGTGTACGGGAACTTTGAATTAGAAAGTGGTCGCAGCTGGTATTGGCCGCTATTCTTATAGGAAATTTAGTATTTAGTAGTTCAAAAGTATTATATAAACTCTCGCATGTTTTTCTGGTATATCCTCGTTTTTGATACACTACGTACCAAATATGTGTTCGAAACTAAAAGGATACCCACAAGGAAGTAACAATTTCAGAAGTGGCATAAAAAAATTAACCAACGTTTTTAGTCATTCATTGGAGTATTTTGCAACATGTGCGAACAAAACTGGTGTTGTAAAACAAATGTAAATATGTAACAAAAAAAAAAGAAAAGTAAACGCTGTAAAAGTAAAAGTAAAAAACTTCCTAAAAATCAACTACAACTTTTAGTTCTTTAAAAACTTTTTTTCTTTTCCGTTTCTGAGCCGCTGAGAAGAAAGTCAAAAATATACAGCTGGGCACAAACTATCTATGTACACACGCAGTATAAAGCTGATAGTAAAGTGACAAGAAGATGACTTGCTGTTCCTATGTGATTGCTTGCGCCTTGGGTGTGGGTACAATTTCTTTTCATTTTTGTTATTGTTTTCACCCTGCGGCTAATGCGTTACTTTTAGTTTTGTTTTATTGATGCGATGTGTCAATCTTCCCCCTCATGGCTTGGTCACAGCTTCAGAGACATGTAAGTGAAATTAAATTGATTTTTTTTTCTGGCCTGCTGGACATGACAGTAACCCCTGCGGCCGAGATGTTCAGTGGACATTGGTTGTCTTAGAATGGGCATTCGCGTATTCGTATGTACCTTTTATGGCATCGCTGGTGGTGACACTCAAAACTTGTAGTTTTAAGTGTAGTTATAAATACAAGAACCTTTTACAACTGTACACACTAAATTTATACATATGTCAGTATGTACGTATGTATGTATGTCCCTTCATTATCGCAACATATTTGCGCCGTTATTTTCATACTTGGTATTCGCTCTTTTGTGTATTTGTTGTATCTTGGTTAGTGTAATTGGATGTCATTTGACATTAACATGGTAATAGTTCACTAAAAATTACTGATTAAAATTAATTAGAAATTTGAAGAGGTGGCAACCCCTTCCGAAATATAGCCTTCTTTAATATCATTTCTTTCATTTGACATAATTTTCTAAAGTTTGATTTAACGTATTGTGGCGAATACTGCGCTAACACAAAGCGAACAACGAGAAATAGGCAGAATGTTCGAAGAATGACGTAGAATGTTCCACAAAGAGAAACGTCAAGTTGGATGAACACTGCGAACAGCGAGAGAAAGAGAATGAGCGATAAACTTCAGAATGTTCTAGAGTTGCCATAAGTGCCAGCGCAGGTATATAAGGGCGCCGCCACCGCGAGGTGAGTTAGTTACAGGCTAACCTAATATTCACGCACGCCGCCAATTTATTGTCAAAAATTTCTCATGCACATGCAACTTGTATGAGATCAACCCAAATTGAACGGCGTGCGTATGAAGCTAACTCAATTTCCAATTTTTGTTCTGCGTGACATTTTGATTTGACGTTTCGCTCAATGAAATCAAATGCAAACGCATGCAAGTCAATTTCGGGTGACGCAAAAAAACAAATTCGACGGCATGCGTACCAAAACGCAAGCCGCGAATATTAGGTTAGCCTGTTACGGAGTTACAAGTCAGCAAGCTACAAGTAAACTGAGCAGAGAAGCGAGTTGCGAATAAGCAAGCTATAAGTTTAATTGTGTTAACAAGTAGTAAAGCGTTGTAATTGCTTTAACAAGTATTGTAGTGTTTTTACTCTATTAGCAAGTATTGTAAAATTGTTTGTTGTACAATAAAGTTAATTGTACTACCATTTGGTCATCGTTAGCCTTTATTTAACAATCCAGCGATACGAACCGGAGGATTTGGGAAATCCGGACGACGGTGCAAGGATAATCGTAACAGTATTGATTTAATACAATGACATTTAAATAGGTGGCAACCTACGTTATCTTCGAAACAAAGCTTTATATTACCGCTTTCGCCTGATATACATATTTTATTATTTTATTCAACATTTTCAATGAAATGTGACTTTGAAAAACGTGGCAGGACTCTTCAAATATATTTTCGAAATAAATCTTTTTAAACCCTTTCACTGGCCACCCATACTGTAATAATTTATTTAACGTCTTACAAAATGGAATTGGTTTTTAAACAGGTGGCAACCCTCTCCAGGATATTTTCAAAATAAAGTTTTCTCAAACCTATTTCGCTTGCCACCCATATTGTATAAATTCATTTAGCCTACTATTAATATTGAACTTAAATTTTTAATGGCTGGCAACCCTCCTAAAAATTCAGAAAATTAAGTTTTCTTTTTTAATTCTCGTTCGTTTTGCATTCATATTGTAAAATTTCGTAGAACTTTTAATTTAAATTGCATGCAATTTTTTAGGAAGGTGGCAACTCTCTTAAAAAAGTACTACATTTTATTCAAATCCGTCTAGCCCTTTTAGCGTGAAAGAGCAACTAACAAACTTAGGTGACAGCATCTCTTAAAAATATGTCTGAAATAAAGCTTGTTTCTTACCTAAATATATCAAAATAATTTTTTAGCTTGTTAATTAGACTGATATTACTTATTGATTAGATGGCAACATTCTTATAGAATATTTTCGTAAAAAAATTAATTGGTGAAATAACTAATTGATCGATATTAAAATTTTAACAGGTACATCCTCTTTAAAAATACTTTCGAAATGAATAATCTTTGTAACCGCTTTCCTTTTGACATCCACATTGTTTTAATATTTTATTTAACTTACAACTTAATTGGGTTTAACTTTTGAAAAAGGCGGCAGCTCTCTTAAAAATATAGCAACAGAAATACTCACATCCTAACTCACACAAAGCTTTCACATTTATAAAAATTAATATATTTGCGAAACTATGGGTATTTAGTTTTTTGCTCTTTCGTCAGGATTTTTTCCAAGAGGACTTCGAAGTTTCAAAGATATGTTTAGTTAAATTAGTTAAATTATTTGAAAAATTCAGTACAAAGTAGCATAACAATGTTGGTATCAAATAAGAGAGATAGAGAAAATCCTGTAGAATTAAAAAAAAAATTAAGTTTGTGGATGCTTAAGGACGAATGGGTATGGAAAATGTCTTTTTAAAATTTTGTCCTTGAATAACCTTGAAAAATTGCAATATTTATTTTTGAAAAAATTGTTATTATGGGGTCCTTCCATGTCCTCGAATTTCGTCTTTCTATCTTGATTAGCTCAAAAAATAAAGCTTACTAAATAGGCATTTTCAATATACATTCGTCCTTGTAAACAAAAAAATTTTTATTTTTTTAAAATCTAAAGAATTTTCTCTTTCATGTTGTACCCATATTCAGGGTTCGGATTTGCCTCATTTTAGCCCCTCGCTCGCTCGTTAGTTTGCACTGAGTTAGCGCAACACGCGAGGCTGTTTGCAAATGAGCACTCGTTAAGTACGAGCGCACGCGCTGAGCAGCCAGCGAGCTAGTAAGCAAACGAGGGCAGCGCAAGAGTAGAGCGGCAGGCAAACGAGGGCCTCATTAGCTCTTCCCTCGCGAGGGCGTCGTTGCGAGCGAGGCACTCATTTGCAGCAGCAGACGAGCGAGGCGAGTAAACGAGCGAGGCAAATGAGGCAAGCAGATTAGACAGGCAAAAATGTATGGGATAAAAATTGCAGCAACTAAGAATTTCGAGTAAAGGATTGTATGCACGCATGCAGATATGTATATACATACATATGTATATACACATATGTTTGTATATATTCTCATGCACAGAAGAATAGATTTGTGCTATTTGGACCAGTTTTATCTACTAGGTAGGCACATATGTGCATACATATCTATGTAGGTATAATGTTTTTAATGTTCAATAATTTCTTATAAAATTTCAACTTATACACTTAGGTCTCTTTTTATGCGGTTCTTTTTTATGCGGATTTGAATTTATGCGGTTTTTCAAACACTTTTCGCTGTAGCGAATTTGCTTTTTTAGAACTTTTATTACTTTTTTTCAATATGCAAGGGGCAATGCTTCTGATAAATAATTTGTTGTTGTATTCTTACATACAAGTAAGTACTAAGTAATTTTACTAAGTAACTAGGTTACATATGTATAAATGAGAACATAATATTTATAAAAATCATTATTTTGTCTTTCATTTCATAAATGAGTAGGACATCAGCATTTTCAAATGAATATTCCTGGTTTAGCCCCATACATATATATGTATGTAGGATAATTAATACAAACTACTATTTGATAATTAAGGCTGGTCCACATAGAACTTTCGCGTTGACTTTGTAGTTGGCGTTGGTTTGACAGAACGCACGTTAAAAGTATGCGTTCTACATTGAAGCTTGGCAGAGACTACTTTGGCCACTAAATTAACATATTAACTAGAAATAAATTAATATTTCGTATCACTAATAGCATGAAAAATATATTTCTTGCCTTCATTTGATTAAAAGGAATAAACATTTCATTTCATTTTATTTATTTGCAACAGCTGGCGACCGACGCAGCGATCTTTCTGCTTTGTGTTGGCCTTAGCGTTGCCAAATTTTGGATATGTGGACGGCTGCTTTGAAATTCGACGCCAACGCAACGCCAAAGTTGTATGCGAACCGGTATCTATTCTTTGTTTACGCAAATTTTCCCATGTCTACATATCCATTGTAGTGTGCCTGACCACTCTAATGCATGTGCATATTGCTGACGCGAGAAAGCAAGTCGATGTCCAAACCGCGTTTGACATACTTTTAATAATTATGACACACGTGAAACACTTGAGACACCGTTCTTGTTACGTCAGCAATATTGACCATGTTGCAAGCGATCAGAGCACTCGCCAAAGGAAACATGCAAAACAGTTTTGCATGACAAATTAGAAGTAGGGGAAATGGAAGTAACCAATGATTTGATTGGTTGCTCATAGAAATAAGAATTTAGGTTAATTTAGATTGTAAGCATATAAAAGACGGCGATGAGCCGAAATAAATTCATTCTTGGTTTAAGACGCAATTCTATTGTTAGTACTTATTCCTTGAAGCAAAATCGTGCATTTTAATGCTCGGAAGAAATCGGCTGAGGAGCTAAGATAGTACCTAATCCTTTGAAATATCCACTCGGTTCTGTAGAACCACCACACCATATATACATGCATACATATGTACACATGTCCTTGAGAAACAGGCCACAAATAAATTTTTTCACCAAGGACTATATGTCATTCAGGTATACAGCATAACTGCTACAAGTAGAAAACTATTTTGGGGGTGTTAGCAAGTGCTTACTTGTTTTTTGTTTCTGCGGCACAAACGATTATAATATCTTCGTTACTTACTTTTCTCTGTAAAGACAAAATACATGCATATGTACATACATATATAAATGCATATATACATAAATACGTACATACAAACATGTATAAATATGCATGTTATGTGTGTACACATGTATGAATATAACTCTAAACAAGTAAGAAAGTCTAGATTCGGGCGGAGCCGAACATTAAATACCCGGCGCAAGTATTAAATGTATGTTTTCCACCTTTCCAAAAGCTACCGCTACATGATAAGCCGGGGTGTATTAATTTTAAGTAAATTAGCGTCCTTAAATTTCGAAATATTGAAATTTCAAGCATTTCTGAAATTTACCGTTATATGAAAAGCGGCCGTAATTTTATTCCGATTTCAACAAATTTCAATGGTTTACTTTTATGTGGCCAGCACAATAACCGTACTGAGTTTGGTACAAATTGGTACAACGGTTACCGAGATACCTATATGTGATCATAAGTGGGCGGTGCCATGCCCATTTTCCAAAATTTTACCATAAGCGTATTTCTTTGTTAAGAATTGTTGCAACCATCAATTTTGAAAAAATTAGCTTTAATATTTACTGATTTATCGAGGATTTCGTATTTTTCTAAATTACCGTTATATGGGATGTGGGCGTTGTTATTGTCCGATAAAAATTTTCGGCCATTTGGTATGCTGTACCAGGACCAACAACTGTGCCAAGTTTGGAAGAAATTGGTGCAGCGGTTACCAAGATATACACATGAAACCATAAGTGGGCGTGGCTACGCCCATTTTCCAAAAATTTCCAATATTCTTATCTTTCGTCTAAAAATCATTGTAAATATCAATTTTGAGTGAATTATCTTCAGTAGTTACCAAAATATCGCAGTTTTCGTATTTCTGAGAAATACCGTTATATGGGAGGTAGGCGTGGTTATTGTCCGATTTCGCCCATTTTCAATACCATCAGTCCTATGCCCAAAAGAAATCCACGTACCAAGTTTCGTTAAGATATCTCAATTTTTACTCGAGTTATCGTGTGCACAGACGGACGGACGGACGGACAGACAGTCACCGTTTAATCGATTTCTCTTTTCATCCTGATCGTTTATGTATACATTTGTCTATATTTATCTCGATTCGTTTTGCCTGTTACAAATAACCGTTATGTGAACAAAGTTATAATACCCTTGTGCACAAGTGCGCTCGGGTATACAAATAATTCATTCCATAATCTATGCTTATGTATGTAATCAATTTTATTTGTTGTTTTAAATGCTGCCCTAATATAATACTTCACATATATATATGCATATGTACATACAATTATTAACATACTTTCGTACATAATCTATTGACATACATTCCCACATTTGTATGCACAAAAATGCATGTGTTGTATAGTACACTCGGAGCGCTCGCTCGTCGCTCACTCGTCTTTCCTAGCAGAGTGAGTATGCAGACAGCTACTCGCTTCGCACTGCGAGCGAGGCAACACCCAACAGCCTCGCTCATTTAATAGGAGCGCGAGCAAACAAGCAGCGCTCGCTCGTTTGGCGAGCGAGCCAAACTTCTCGTGCTTCGCCTCATTGCTGCTACGAGTACGAGCTGCGAGCGCCTCGTTGTCTGCGAGGCATTGAGTAGGAGTTTGCTCACTCCCTCGCTCGAACTCCGAGTTTTTGCTCACCCTGCCCATATTATTATTCTACATTGCACCGAATTTTTAAAATTATTTTTTGAATTAATCATATTTTTAAAGTTTCAAAGTCCTTTAAAAAAAATCCTGACTTCAGAATGAAAAACTAAAACCGCAGCTCTAATATTTTTTGCCCATAGTTTCGTAAGTATGTATATTAATTGCTTCATGTGTTTTTTTTTCGTTTTTGGCGCACGGTGGAAATTAGTAGGATTACCTCAAGTTTTGCTGGAAGGAAAGAGTGTGAACCTTTTAGGGGCATAATACTTATCAAAACTAACCAAATTTTTTTGTTAATGTTATTGTGGCTTATTAACATTTTATTTTTAATATTTTTATTGGGCTTTGTACCAAATTTTAGTTCATACATTTTTTTATTCTTTGCGATTTGTAAGCTTCTGCATATACTTTCGTACAGGCCAATAGCAGCAAAATCCACGAGAGAAATAACTAGCCAGTAGAGCGAGCATAAAAGAATTTTTTTTTATTTATTTATTCGAAAACACCACTGTACTTTTTCTACGTCCCCTAAGTGCACGCTGAGAAAAAAAAATGTATCCTTTTACATAAATTCATGCATACGT
The DNA here is from genome assembly GCF_013731165.1 of Rhagoletis pomonella. Taxonomy (NCBI): domain Eukaryota; kingdom Metazoa; phylum Arthropoda; class Insecta; order Diptera; family Tephritidae; genus Rhagoletis; species Rhagoletis pomonella. The sequence continues at coordinate 58,165,911 of NW_023458560.1, forward strand.
CTACCAAAGTGGTTTATTTTGCTAGCTGAACATTTGTCTACCTGTATGTTGTGGTGGCGTCTATGCTTTTTTCGAGTATCCTTTTTCCCCCTCAAAACATATTTATACCCCAACAAATCGAAAAAAAGGCACTATTTATGCGATAGCGTTATAGAGAAACTGTGATTTACTTATGCAAGAATTTATGTGTTTTTGTGCATGCGTGTGTGTGTGCGAGTATCTAAGTAAGTATAGCTGACCAGTGGAAAAGGCACAGAAATGCCTGAAAAAGTATCCAAGTCAATAGTCATAGTGGAATATGATGCCGGACATGTGGTTATATGAAAAGGTTTTGAGTGCCTTCCCATTACCATTCCCCGCCACACTCTCTGCAATCAACCCTTTACCCCATCGCATGTATGTATGTACAAAGGTATGTGTTTGGTTTTAGATTTTTTCGCTTTGGCACTAAAAGCATTTACTTATATAAGTATTTTGCATTTTTATTGTTATTTGCTGTCTGCTAGTAGTTGCTACCAATTGTAAACAGCACGTTGGCACTACGAGTATGTCGATATGAGCGTTGGTCGTTTTATGGCATGCATATGTACATATGTATGTATGCATGTTGTTGTGAAATGTTTGTCCTTTTTGCTGACCACTGGGCGTCATCGTCGCAGCGGCGCTGACAAAATAACGAAAGGGTAGCATTTTGCAATTTGTGGCATTAATATTTAATAATACGAATTGTTGATTGAGTTAGAAAGGCTAGCAAAGCATACAAACATACACAGTGACACATACAAACACACATACATATGTATATGGAATTACCTCCGCACAGGTGTACGACAGTGGTTATGTTTTATACATTCATTCAGCTGCATTGTGGCTATCGATTGTGCGCCAGTGCTTTTGTGCGCCTTTATGTATGCTTCAACAATTTCAATTTTTTGACTCTAAACTAGTAAAATGTGCATTGAGCTGAGATTTTATTTGTTTATTGGCAAATTGGATTGAGAATTATTTAGTGTGGAATTTTTTATACCTGAGCGCACTTGTGCACAAGGGTATTATAACTTTGTTCACATAGCGGTTGTTTGTAACAGGCAAAACGAATCGAGATAGATATAGACAAATGTATACATAACTGATCAGAATGAAAAGAGAAATCGATTAAGCGGTGACTGTCCGTCTGTCCGTCCGTCTGTGCACACGATAACTCGAGTAAAAATTAAGATATATTAACGAAACTTGGTACGTGTACTTCTTTCGGGCGTAGAATGGATGGTATTGAAAAGGGGCAAAATCGGACAATAACCACGCCTACCTCCCATATAACGGTTATTTTCAGAAATACAAAAACTGCGATATTTTAGTAACTACTGAAGATAATTCACTCAAAATTGATATTTATAATAAATTTTAGACGAAAACTAAGAATATTAAAATTTTTTTGAAAATAGGCGTAGCCACCCCCACTTATGGTTACATGTGTATATCTTGGTAACCGCTGCATCAATTTATTCCAAACTTGGCACAGTTGTTGGCCCTGGTACAGAATACCAAAATTTTTCAAATCGGACAATAACCACGCCCACATCCCATATAATGGTAATTTCGAGAAATACGAAATCCTCGATGAATCAGTAAATATTAAAGCTAATTTATTCAAAATGATGGTTGCAACAATTCTTTGCCAGGAAATAAGTTTATGATAAAATTTTGGAAAATGGGCATGGCACCGCCCACTTATGATCACGTATATGTATCTCGCTAACCGTTCTAGCAATTTGTACCAAACTCGGTATGGTTATTGTGCTTGCCACATAAAAGTAAACCATTGGAAATTGTTGAAATCGGACTAAAATTACGGCCGCTTTTCATATAACGGTAAATTTCAGAAATGCTTGAAATTTCAATATTTTGAAATTTAAGGACGCTAGTTTACTTAAAATTTATACACGCCGGCTCATCATGTAGCGGTAGCTTTCGGAAAGGTGGAAAACATATATTTAATACTTGCGCCGGGTATTTAATGTTCGGCTCCGCCCGAACTTAGACTTTCTTACTTGTTTTGTGTGTGTTTGATTGCATGAGTGTGTGTGGGCCATAACGAAAATTGAGTAAACTGTGCGCCCCGCCCCACCCCGTTAGTATAGTGGAAATTTGTAGATTTTTCTCCACCAGCAGCATTAAATATGAGTTCCAGTCAAAGTGCTTTTATAGAGAAAAATTTTCATGCACACCGACTATATATCTATCTATTTACCCATGAGTCCTAACATTTATCATGTTTGATGTGCCCTGCCTTATTTATTTCGTTGGCATGAGCAATTGTCCAGCTGCATTGAAAATAGTGCGTAGTTTTCAAATATCATTCATTTTTCATTCACTCACAAAAATGTTGATTTTTTAAATTTTTCAATGCAATGAAATTGCTTTCTAACTCTTTCAAAGGTACACATGCATAGCTGAGTGAATTTGTTTATTTGTCATAAAATTATAATGGCACTCATGAAAATTACTACGGCCTCAGTTTGTATAATTTTCTGAGTGCACATTGAATTATGTATGACTTTGGAAATTGCTAGTCTAAAACTAATATCAAATGGATAATGATGAAAAGCACAACCCAAATTCTATCAATTCTTTGGTAAAATTTTAAATCCTATTAATATTATAAATGAGAACGTTTGTGAGTGAGTGTGTGAATGAGTAGGGTTGTTGCTCTTTTACAGCACACATCTAAGTTATAATATGGATTAACATATATGATATCCTTTGAAGAGAGTTGCCACCTTTTTCTGAAATTAAAAATAATTTGTTAATAAGTAAATAAAATATCAGAGTAAGGTGGTTGTCAAAATAATCGGGTTCAAACTCTTTTTTATTTGAAACATATTCTTATAAAGAGTTGCCACCTGTCCAAAAAATGAAAATCAATTTAAATAACAGGTTGCACAAAATATTTAAATATGGGTATTAAACCAGTGATTTTTAAAGAAGTTTTTTTACAAAATACGTTCGAAGTGGGTTGCCATCTCTTTAGAAACTCAATTCTATCTAATCAACCACACATAAGCAATATTTTTGAATATGGGCGTTAAGCGAGAGAAGTTTAAGCAAGGCTTGTTTCGAAAATTTTTTTGGAGAGGGTTGCCACCTACTCAAAAAGTTAAAATCAACTAAAACAGGTGAGATAAAATATTTAAATATGGATATCAAACGGAAGAGGATTTAAGAAACCGATCTTCACCAGTTAAAGAACTTAACATTTGCTTGTTTCTTTTTTACCTTTAAGATACTCCTCAGCTTAATCTCTAAAATTTCGAAGGACAAATGTATCATCAATAGAATTTGGGTTTTCTTCGGACTATGTTTGTTCTCTCTACTCAGCACAAAAGAAATTGTGTGCAGAGTACTCAATGGAAGAATCTTGGTGTTAACTCGATCTAAGAGTTCAGCTAAGCCGGGTCTCATTCAATCACAATTGTACTGTATTAAAAAAATTGGCTCATTTAATTTTTAGAAGAGTATTTTATTTGCTTCTTTTATTTATGTTTTTAATATCATTTAATTTTTAGAAAATTATTTTATGTAATTTTTTATTTAATTTCACTCTTTTTTAATCTTATTTTAAAATTTTAAGTTTAATTTTTAGAAACTTTCTAAATTTTTTAATTCTTTTGTATAATTTTTTGTTCTTTTAATTAAATTTTGATTTAATTTTTTGATTTTACTGTTTCAAAAGCAAAAATATTTTTTTATTATTTCATTTAGTTTTTAGAAACTTATTTTATGTTTGTTTCTTTGTTAATAAAATTTTTTATAAATTTAATTTTAGATTTTATTACATACAGAAAGAATTTAGTTTCATTTAATTTTTAGAAACTTATTTGTTTTTTTCTTATTTTTGTTTAAATTTTTAGATGTTTTAAAAAAAAATTTTTTTTTTTTGTTAACCTCATTAAATTTTAAGTATTTTTTCCATATTCAAAACATTTTTTTAATTTTGAGATTTTATTGTTTCAAAAGTAAAAATATATTTTTTTTATTTCATCTTATTTTTAAAACCCTATTTTATGTATTTTTTTCCTTTTCAATGAAATTTAATTTTAATTTAATTTTTAAATTGTATTATTTATAAGGAAAAATTTGGTTTAGTTTAATTTTTAGACTCATTTAATATTTTCTTTTATTTACTTTTTTTTTTGTTAAAATTTTTAGATTTTAATGTAATAATTTTTAATTTTTGTATATTTTTTCTTGAATAATTTTATTTCTAATTTTCTTTTAATTCCTAGATGTTATTTTTTTAAAGAATAATATTTTTTTTTGAGTTATTTTATTATTATTATTTATATATATTTTTTTTAAATTTAGTTTTCTTGTAGTTTTTTGTTTTTATCATTTTAAAGAGAAAAATATGTACATGTTTTGTATTTAATTTAATTTTTTGAAACTTATTGCTAAAATACATATAGAATAACGCTTAGACCTCCTCGTTAACATATCTTTCAATTAGGCTTTCGAAAGACTGAAAAGAGCTTTCAAGATAGTTGCCAGAATTGACAAAGACGAAAGCCTTTTGTCTTTTTGTGGTTAACTGAAAGACAATTGCCAGGATTGCTCTGTTAAGCTGGCCAAATTTTGCTTTGTATCGCCCTTTTCTACTAATACTGAAGGAGCTCTGAAATAACAATATATTTACTTATTTTTTAGGTCTCTTTTTGGTAAAAAAATTTGTTGTTAATGGGCATAGCATTTCTTCCATGCAAACGATGCCTTGGGATTTGTGATGTTTTATTTAATTATACCCAATTGTTTTGATCAATAAAATTTCCTTTAAAAATAACATTTATTTTTCATTGCATATTTTTGCTCTGGCAAATTTCAACTCATTAGGTAATTACTAATCCGCTCTTTCTACCAAAAACGGCATACAGAAAAGCGAACAAAATCAGTTTTGCCACAAGTCAGCTGAGGCAGCTAAACACATACACACACATGCCCACATTGATCTAGGTACCCTGTGGGGAAAATCTCTAGTTCTGAACTGGGGCGCTTCTAGTACATTTAGACCCAGTACTGGTTCGCGATAAATCTCTTTTGCATGCAAGCAACTGGCGAATTTAACATGGCGATGTCCTAGGAAGTGTCAATTACCCCCCGCTGCATCACTTTTTCGATAGTTACGAACTAGTCTTAAATTCTATAGTTCCGAACCAGTTCTAAAATCGACAGACGAAAGAAAAAAGTATCATGATTTTTCAATCTTTTCGGTTCTTCCGTGTGCGATTTTACATTATTTTCAAAGAAACGTTTTTTCAATTTGAAATTTAATTTGTTTGAATGATTGTAAGAAATGTACGTTTACTTACCTTACTGTAGCTGACTTTGCAGAGGTGCTCGCTGTTATTGGTTAGATTCCAGATGGCCCCAAGATGTTAATATGTTAACACAAAGCTTTGTTTTGTATTACCAAACTATGAAATAGCATCTGCGAAGCACAGAATAAAAGGGTATTTGAACGAAAAAGCCGCCGAATACATATCTATGTAAAGTAAACAAGCCCCCCGATGCATCCCTTATTAGATATATCCGAAATAGTTCTAAATTCGACAAATAGGATCTAGTTCGTTCTGCATCCCTTTTTCTATAGTTCCGAACCATTTCTAAATTCGTCACTTTAGATATAGATTTGTAGTGAAAAAAACTGAAAAAATTAGTTTCTTAAAAGTACCACTTTTCGCCGATTTTGGACTGGTGGGGATATAGTTCCTATCGGACTAGTTCGTTTCTGGCGATAAAGTCCTAGTACGGAACTAGAAATTTGATTCACTAGTCCGCGGTTTCCCTGCAGGGTATGTATACATATGTATGTGTGACTACGCATGCAAATGAAAGCATTTGTTTATGCGCCCAAAACCACATTTTGTGCCAACGATAAAAATCTACTTCACCCACTAATCTCATACACATGGAGCACGTAGTAAATGGATGGTTGTACGAGTTTGTGTGTGTGAAGTGTATGGTAAACGTATTTAACGTAAATGCCTACTAATTTAAATTATTCCAACAATAAAAACAACAACAGCAACAACAAACCAATAACATACTGTTGCCTTAAAAGCTCAACAAAACTAATAGCATTTATAGGCAGCTGGTGATGTGCTGTATGCTGTATGCAAAGTGAAGCCGAAACGGGGAAGTGGAGAAGAAGGGAGGAACTTGCGCCAGGAAAATGCCCCAAAAAATATGCTACCAAAATTGTAATGTGTTCATGCAAAAAAAAAAAAAAAAGAGGGAGCTTGACTATAAAGTAGCACCCAAATTGCCTTGTCGGCACAATGGGAATATTTTACGAGCATTAGTTGCTGTTGTTATTGTTGTTGTTTGTAAGTTTTCATTTGCGGCTACAAATAAAACAAATACGCATATGTACGTATGTACATGGATAGGCTTGCTAGTTGGCATCGGCGGCCAAAAAATAACATTTTACATTTACGGATATCCGTATGGAGGGACGCACACCCGCGCACACACTTGCACACACCCACTCGCCGATATTTAACACTAGATGTGTTATAAAAATAAAAATGATCATAAAATTGGCGCTCATATGCCTCGTTGGAGGCTAACAGACAGCTAGGCAGCCAAGCGCTCAACAACCAAACTGGTCAGGCATATGCTGATACAAAAAAACAAAAAAAAAAACAACAAAACCAAACAAATCCTCGTAAGGCTTGTAGCCCTCACAAATGCATACGCTGCTTTCCCCTTCTGCCCTCTTTTGCTTTACTCATAGTTCACTTCCATTCATTCGTCCGTTGGTTGGTTTGCTGCTCCATCATCATCGGCCACATGTTTGTACTAGTATTTGTAAATTGTTGTTAATTTTGTTGTTGCTATTGCAATTCGTTTTTACTACCTATCCTTTATTGTTGTAGTTGTAGTTGTTTTATATTGTATTTTTGTTGCCCACTAGCTTGCCGCTTATCTAAAATCTAAATTCAAAAATTGTGTAAAAGCTTCGCATGCAAATATTATGCATTATAAATGCCAGTCTACTTTACGGTGTCGATTATACATACATTTGTATGTACATACACTTATCGTTTATGTGTTTATAACTATATAAAAGTACTTTTGTGCATACGCTATTACAAATGTCCAAAAATGAATGTGCCCTCGCATAAATAAGCTTTGTATGTGTGGGCGTAAATGAATTCGGTAGCGCGCTTTCAGGCGCATAAGCCGGTACAGTGTGTTGTTTCTGGGAAACATGTTTTTTATTATTATTATTTTTTTTTAAGAAAATACCAGTACTTTCGTACAAGTTGGTTTTCATTGCCAACCCGTCGGTACCTTGCTAAATGATTCTTTCCCTGAAGCATCAACGTCCATACCTATGACATATCCCAGCCGTAAAGTTGCAAAGTTTGTCATAACATTTTATTCGGTACTCGTCGCACAAGGGCACAGTGGCATAGATCTTGCGTAGAATTCTTTTCTCAAAAGGCCCCAAAGCCTTCTCATCTTAGCTTCACATCGCTATAGTTTCTGGGCAAAATATGAGAACGGGTAGGATGAGAGAGTGTGACTTCTGAACGTCGAGCACTCCAGCTTTTCAATGGCCTACTCAGAGCAAAGTAGCAAATTTTGCCAAAACTTATTCTTCGCTTGGTATTATCAAATCTGTATCGCAAATCGTATGTACTGCTGCGATTCAGATGGACAGCTCATATTTGGAGATGTTACGATGCTGATGTTCGGGGTATTATTAACTACAATGGTTCGTGTCACTCGTAGTCTCTACGTTGTCGGAAGTGCGTCCATAGTAGCAGCGCTTGTTCGCTTCTCCCAGACTAAACTGATGTTATTGAGTTTTGCCCTTATTGGGATTGCGATTCGTTCACTGACGGACGTTAACTTGGAGGCGAGGTATCGTAATCCCCGCCCAACTGAATCAAGTTTGTGACGCGTCGCGTCTATCGAATTTTATAAATTGCGTTAATGTACAGCCATCCTGCAAATGGATATAAGCCGTCTAAAAAGTTGGAACATTTCATATGCGTAACCATAAATCGTAATCCATGTGCGGTAAGCCCTAATACTGAACATTGGGATGGTTATTTTTTTTATCACGGGCACTTTTGATCCATTTATTGGGAATGTTTTTCACGTACACCTAGCGGTTCCGAAGCTGAGAGCACAACCAACTAGTGGAGAGGTTGAAAGGTTGGTAAAAGATGCACATTTGTGTATATAGCGTGACGCTTGGTCCAAGATAATAGACCACAGCATGCAATCGACCCTACTGGTGTACAGACGCTGCGCTCATGGGCACTTTTTCTGCAACCAGGCTATGATTGAAGCATACCTGACATCTGTGGAAAATTGCAGTTTATCGATCTTCCATCAGGGTATAACCTCGTTAGTTTTTGAATATTTCGAACAGCTGCGCTTGTTTTTAGTTGACTTAACAAATTAAAAAAAGTGGCGGGCTTAGCTCAGTGGGTAGACTGCTGGCTACGGCGGCTGGAGATTTAGTAATGTCCGAAATAGCAGCTATAACTTCTACTAAAATGTAAATTGTGATTCACTTTCGTGCGACTTTTTCATCTGATGCTTTAAATCGTAACAAAAAAAGCTGCCAGCGGCACCATGTATAGCGACGTTGCTGGGATGACACCAACATCGTCGATCTGAAACAAAGGGACGTAACCGCGACATTTTCCAGTTTAGAAAAAAAAAGCTTAAGAAATTGGTGTAGCGGTGAAGGAAGACAAGACAAAGTACTTCCTGGCAACATATAAAGAGTCCACACGTTTCGGAATACATGTCACTGTTAGCTGCTTTAACTTTGAAGTAGTGAAGGACTTTGTCTACCTAGGATCCAGTATAAACACCACCAATAACGTCAGCATGGAGATCAAGCGAAGAATAACGCTTGCCTCTATAGGCAATTTAAAAGCAGAGACCCCTCTCGACGATAGTTAAGCGCATAAAAAGCAGAGATTGCGCTGGACTGTACATGTTGTACGCATGGATGACGACGCTCCGGTGAAAATAGCCTTCGGCTCAGCAAGCATGGGTGGACAACGAAAGCAAAGGCGCCCACAAACAAAATGAAAGGACCAAAGGCAGAATGACCAGGCTGCACTCGGTATGAGCAACTGGCGAAAATTCGCGCAGGAGAGGCAATTACAGACGTTTTTTGGTCTCGGCCCAAACCGACTAACGGTTGTAGTGCCAAATAGGAAGAAGAAGAAAAATTGTCGGTTATTTTTTTTGCTTAAAAATTACTTGTTCTTAACTACAATGTACCGTGTCGCGGTGAACATGGGGCAGCAATGGTTGGGGCAGTTCTGTGGGGGCTTAATACTGGTTGAGGGTGCTCATTTTTGAAATGTTCATTTATTTGCAATATCAGCTTGGTGTCAATGACATAAACAAATTATTTTCCAATTTCGATCACAAGTAAAATTTCACTACAACACAAAACAATCAAATCCAAGCTGGCACTGTACGTGTATCTTTAAAATAAACCTAAAATATGTTTTCGAGCCTAGAATACAACTAAAATTTTACTCAAAGGCTTATAGGAAAAGAAAAGAAAATTTTATAAAAATTGCTCTAAATTTGAAGCTGACATTGTAAATGCTAATTTAATGTTTAATTTCACACTTACACTACATAGCCATCAGTCTTTAAAAATGAAAATCTTTCGCGTTGTATCTTCACCATTTTCTATGGGCGATTTTTTTTAGTAATGACAAAACGAAAAATATGTTTGCTGTTTGACTCACTGTAAATTTTCATATTCAAATGTATGGGTATTACCATCTAGATTTGGCAATAAAGTGCGTTTTAATACGTTGTTGCTGTTAGTTTTGCTATGTCGTTTTTGTTAAGCGCTTATTGTGTTACTTGCTTCGATGGTTATAATCCAATTGGGACAGCAAGTGGTGTTTTTAACGAGCATATGTGCACTCCTGTATGTAGATGGGGGGTATTTCTTCGTGTGCAGAATTGTTGAAAGCGTGTTTATACATTTTCAGAACAATAAAATGCCGCCTGGCTGTTGTTTGTTGTGATCCGATGTGGTCAGTTTTATTTCGGACTCTAAAATCGGTTTATGTTTGTATGAGCACTTTGCATTCGGAAATGCCCCCGTATGAATTTTTGGGCTTATTTTTGCGTTAACCTGTTTTGTAGTATACGTTGCCTTAGTTGATGAGTGTTAATGAATTAAGGTTTTGAGTTTCCGAATTTGAGATAAAATTTAGGTTATTAAAACCTTTGTGACTGAAGTAATAACTACGAACTGCTTCATAAGTATACCTTCTGTAATCTCCTTAAGTTCTTAAGTCTAAATGAATTTCCTTCGCCTGACTGCTGGTACATATTTTGTTATGTGGATCGTATATTAAGTTACAGATTTCTTTGGGTCAACCACATCTAGGCTGCTTTTATCAGGGACCAAACATAACAGTTATTGACGAAAACTGTCATTGAAAAATTCACTATGAAGGAAATGTTGTACAACTAAGTGGTCCATACCAATCGATTTCTATTTTCCACCGAAACTAAAATTTTAAAATAAATTTTTAATTGCAATTTTTATGCAAAATTAAAAAAAATAACAATTCTTTAAAAATTGATTTTTATATTATAACAACTATTTTTGATTTCTAAAAATATGTCTTAGATAACAGTTATTGAAGACTTTTATTTATAAATAATAATAATAATAATAGATTGGCGCTTACACATATGTTAGTGTTTGGCCGAGCTTCTCCTCCGATTTGTGGCGTGCGCCTTGATGTTGTCACACAAAGCGGAGGGACCTACAGTTTTACGCCGACTCCGAACGGCGATTGTATTTTTATGAGAAGCTGTTTTTCATGGCAGAAATACACTCGGAGGTTTGCCATTGCCTGCCGAGGGACGACCGCTGTTAAGAAAAGAAAAGAAAAAACCTTTTTTCTATATTTTTGCGATGTTGCTTTGACCAGGGTTTGAACCCAGGCATTGTGGAGTGGAAGCGCGCACTGCTTACCACTACACCACAGCGTCAAAAGTCATCAATAAAAATCAGTCAGTGACTTTTACTTTTAAAGTCATGAATATAAATCAGTCACCGACTTTAATTTTTTAAATCATTCGTATAATAATTGTTATTTTGGATTTATAAAATAAAAATCAGAAAAAACTGTTATTTAAGGAGTAATTAAATAAAAGTCAAAAAATAATTGTTAAAGAGCGATTTAAAAAAAAAGTTGTAACTGTTACGGTCCCTGGTTTTTATGCATACTTTAAGTTCTGATATCCCTGACTTTATTGTGATTTTGTGTGGTGCTATTATTATTGTTTATTTTAAAATTTGCTTCATTAAAGAAACTATTTCACTTGCTCGCCTGAAACGTAGTAAAAATTCCCTCTAATGAAATACGAGGAAATAGACAAATAAACAATTTAAAACACTAAGAAATATCATGAGCGGAAGTGAGAAATTCTTCCGCATTGTAAATGCAATTAAGCGTTTATAATTCCATTTTTTATGCAAAGAAAGAAAGAAACATTTACTTGTGTATTTATGAAATCTAATTTAGGTTGCGTGACGAATACACTAAGGAAAAGAGCGTACCAAAGCAAATATAAGGGTGGTCCATAAAAAATCCTAAAACTATATAATCGATATAAAGTTAGTTACAGAATTAAACTTGACTTTTCCATTAAAAAAAATATTGGCTCGGGGTTGTCTTTGCTTTTCAAGCTAGCCATGGCCTAATTCAACAAATTGAATTGAACAAAAACTTGTGTCGCATTGGGCACCTTGAAATATTAAAAGGGGAAGGGGACCGTATTGGCTAAAACCTTGGTCTCGGGCCAAATCAATTACATCCTCAGCTTTACGAAGTGGTACGATATCCCATTTCCTTCTGCATGGCTGCATGAGAACACACAAAAATGGTATACCGATGGTTCCAAATTAAATTAGAGCTCAACTCTTCTAGAGAATCACTTGATCAAAGAAGGGTTGGCATGTGAATACAATTTACTATTTGTTCCTTTTAGTACCGAGATGGAGTATTTTGCATACTATTTCTCCTTTTAGTAGCAGAATGGTACATTTTTGCTACAGATGTGTACAAAGTAGTACGTACATATGTAGAATAATCTTCATGCAAGCAACCCTTGTTTTGTTTGCCCTTCCTTAATTTTTTCGTAATTTCATAAAACAAATATAAAAAGTAGTAAAAAATAGACCAAAGAAATACAACTGAGCCAAAGAAATACCCTCTGCATAACAGCCTGTTGGTCAAAGAGAATATATAATAATGGAAAAAATTAGAGAAAAAGTGCCGTGACCAGGGATCGTATGATCGTGTGCGTAACAGCGCCCTTAGTCCTGGTGGTCGCACACTAATACGATTGTCTAGTCAAGTATTTTGAATATGTATGCACATATACATATGCAGTGTTAACTGTTTTTATTTTCTCTTGCCATTTACATATTTTCTCTTCGCATGCAAGCATGTGGCTTATTGTCATCTGCAAAATTTTTCCATTTCCACTTTATTTTAGCGACACTTCTCATTGTTATGTTGTCATTACGTTTTTTGTTTTTTTTTTTATCTATCACTATGCCTGCCTACTGTGCCTCATTCGTTTATTTTTTCTCATTTGCAAAATTTACTTTTTTAATAACGTTCCTAAAACTCACACTGCCTGTCGCTCGGCATTGGACTACGCTATTTAGGATAACATCTGAATTTATGTACGTTGTGCTTGTCTTTGCATGCGCATTTACTTGCGCACAAACACAACAAAATACATTTGGCGTTTGAAAAAAAAATTATCTCGTAGTTGTTGTGTCAACAAATCGTCGTCTCAGAAAACGGATGTCGAATGTTACAAAACACGGTTTTGAGAAAATTGACTTTGAAGTTTAAGGTCGAATTAATCCGAAACTGTACGGTAGATTTTTGTAACTTTTGAAGGAGACGTAGTTGGTGTTATTAGTTTTGATTTTCCATATTTTTACATTTAATATCTCTTAACGTTAATGGGAAAATTTACTTTTCATTCCGTATACATTTGTCGTAAGTAGCGTTTATTGACCACTTTGTTTTGTCCACAGAACATACGACAATAGTAAAGTATCTATTTCAACGACGATGGTATAATTTGATGAAAAAACCAGACATATTTATTAAATAATGATTACTTATTAGAAAAAACATAACAAAAACATAATCATGTATTTAATAAAAAAAATCTGTACATCTCTTATGCTGTAAATATGTTACGAACATACGTTTTCTTTATATAAAAACAAAAAACAATACTTAAATTCAGTCTTTTGTACATTTTTATTTCTTTCATTTCATTGGAGACTCAGTGCAAGCTAAAATTTAAAAATTTAAAATTTTAAAATTAGTTACTTAGTTTAATTTTCAATTTTAATTGTATCGTTATAGTAGAGGACCATCGAATTGTCGTAAGTTCAAAGTTTTGCCACATACGACAAATGTTTTATGATTAAAAAAAAGGTACGTTTGTATGGGAATTTGTCGTATCCCTGCAAAAAATTGTGCGACTAATCTCTAAAGAGAGTATTCCGAGATTAGTCTCAATCAGGTACAATTGGGCATTAATTAGTCGCAACTAGTCTTATACGGGTACTAATGGAGATCAATTAGTCTCGACTCATCCCTCACGGGTATAATTGGAGATCAATTAGTCCCCGACTTATCTCTAACGGGTACTATTAACGATTTAATGATATGTACGCACTTAGTAAATGAAATTTCATGTGCGGCGATGGCACATAGAGAGAGTATTCGCTTAACAAAACTGAGAACCCCGGTTCGAGTCGCAGCTGGCGAAAATTTTTATTTTTATTTTTTAAAAGTGACTAGTCGCAGTTTATACCCGTTCGGGTATAAAGGTGAACAATTAGTCTCTTCATAGGACATGCTCGAACAAAAGCGAACAGTTCATTCCATATAAAGAGATCAAAAGTGGTATTAGTCGCATGTTCCTTTGCGATTGATCCCGGAGTCATCCCGGATTAGTCGCATTTTTTGCAGGGATGTGACGCATTTTCAGCACATACAACAAAAGGCATACCCAATCATTAAGATTATGTAACATACGACAAAATGCGCACGAAATATCTCAAAAACTAATGGAGATATAAAAAAATGGATTGCAGAAATCGAAAGAGCATGTCCAACTTAGTAAATCTGCATCAAAATCCCAAAATCGTCATTTTGCACATTCGTCATCCGTTTTCTGAGGCGACGAAATACATACCAAACGCGTTAAGCGTAGCATACTTTCTGTCGCGCTGGGTGTTTGTTTCGCTTGGTAGGGTGAACGTATGTATGTATGTATGAATTTGTGTAGTGGTCGTAATGGTGGGGCACGACGAAGCAGGCGATGTGACAAAAGCAATATGAAGATATCCTGGGGCTTGTGTTTACAATGACATACATACATACCAATCTACATAGCCATTTACATATCTACTTGCATTGCCGGAAAAAAGAATGGGCACAGAGAATTTTTCACACTATAATATATTATGCAACAATTTTTATTGTGATTAATTTATAAACTTGTGCAAAACTCGGGGAAATTCAATAAATTTTCATGCAAATTTTCAACTTTTTAATAAGAGTTGAGTACGCAGTTTTGTAGCCCATTAAATTCTATATAGAAAATATAAGTTTGAAGTTAGTCAAAAATCGCGTTGATTTGTGAGAATTTTTGTTGTTGAAGTTGTGCCGAATTTTTTCCATATTTTCGAATTTTTGTATGGAAGAAACTGCGCGAAAAAAAATGCAAAAAATCAACTGTAAGTCCTAGCTACTTGAAACTTGCACTTTATTATAATAAAATTGATTGGACTACAAAACTACTTACTCAAAAATTCTAAAAACCTGATTAAAAAGTTGAAAATTTGAATGAAAATTTATAGAGTTTTCCTGAGTTTTGCACAAAGCTTAGAAATTACATTTGTATGTTTTTAGTTGTAGTATGAACCATATTTTTATAAAAAAAAAAAATAAAATTGTTGCATATATGTATGTTGTAAAAAATTGTCTGTACAAAAACTTTTTTCTGGTAGTGTTTATGAATTTGTATATACAGCTGTTTGTTCATAGGCTTTTTGGAGAGCACCAATGAAGCGATGCCGCTTATTGCTGTTTTTTTTTTTAATCATGAAAGTATGTGTAAGCATATATGTATGTATATGAAATTTGTATATTTGTGCTGTTTGCTTGCAAGTTGACTTCACAATTGCAAATGAAAACTGTTGCGGATTAGTATTTAAAATAATGTCCTGCAGCGATATACATAACTCGTGTGAAATTATTTTCCCCTCCTTTTATTTTTTCATTTTCAAGCTTTTGTTTTTTTCTTCATTTTGATGCGCGCCAACTTTTGATTACATTATTTTTCTTTTTTAAACATATTTACATTTCACTTATTGGCGCTGCTGCTCTTTCTTTTGGGGTGTACTCGTAGTGATGTTACATAAAATTTATATTTTGCAGCTAAATGAAGAATAAACATACATACATACATACATAAGTATGTGTGGGTGTGTAAGAATTTTTATTACAACACAATTTACATATTTTTCTTGTTAAAATTCTTATGCGCCATTTACACTTTGCGTGAGCTCGCACTTTAACGCAACTAAATTCTTTTTAAAACTGCTTTCTGTTACTTGGTGTATTGAGTGACTTGCATAATTACATAGATACACATGAACATGTGCATTAGGGTGGTAAAAAAAAAATATAAAGTCAGAATTTTAATACTCTCACCCCCTAGGATTGTTCTATATCGAAATAAGTTCTACCCCTGTTTGTTTTTATTTTGAAATCAAAAAACATTTACAGGTCGCTCAAGGCGCTCAAAGTTTGCCATGTATGAGAAAAAACAAGTTTTCGTAGAAATGGTGTGGAATTATTTAAATTCAATATTTTTCAATTGGAATTGGAATTGTTTCCCTTCAGGGGACCTTGAATAATAATATCCAATTGTTTCTTTAGCCATTTCCAATTATTAACTATTTTTTATAGGACCCCTAAAAACCTCGAAACGTGCAATGGGGGACCTCATAAAAAATCGCTAATAATAAAAAATCGTAAAATAAACAATTCAGTATTACATATTTTAAAGGAAAACAAGGTTTTCCGAACAAAAAATATAGATTTTCAAGAATTATATACCATTTCTACGAAAACTGTTTTTTTGTCAAAATGAAATACATGGAAAACTTTGAACGCTTTGAGCGAACTCTAAATATTTATTGATTTACAAAAAAACAGGTGTATAATTTTATTCTGTGTAGAAAAGGGGGTGAAATTATTAAAATTCCGACTTTACTTTTTCACATGCATTTTTGGACTATCCAAATGTGCATATGTATGTGGGAAATTCTCTGCCAACGGGAGACACCCACATTCCCGTGCGTCAAAATATCAGCCTCACGGCTCTATTCTGTATCAGTGACAAATTTTTATCACAGTGTTTGTTACGGAAAATATATAAAAAAGTTTAAATTTGTCAATAAAAAAATTTTTGTCACCGATACAGAATTGGACTATTATTGTCATTGATGTTACGAAGATATTTCTTTCACGTTTTCTTACGATGGCTTAGGTTTACACCCTGGTTTGATAAACCTTATTTTTTTAGCTAGAGGTTCAACATTTTAGCCATGTTTTTTTCGAAAGAGTCTGTGCGGAATTTAAGACTAGTCCTGTTTTACCTTCAATAACTTTGGCGTGTTTTAAATCCTACTGATTTGTATTTATAAGCCCTCGGCAATCTTTGGAAACTAAAACTTTTTACTCCTGGCTGCAATTGGATTTCACTCTACACAGATCTTTCAAGTGTTGAACGAGAGAGTGACAGGCTTTGAAATATAAGTCCGGTTGGTATTTTGCGGTGGTTACTAGTTTCGTGCACGATAATTTAAAACACCGCATTCTTTTTAACCAACTTCAAAGAGGAGGAGGTTATCTATTTGTTAGAATATTTTTTTGGACCATGTTACCCGATTTATTTTTTTTTGAAGTGAAACTTCTTTAGCGGCGGTTGGTTGGTTGGGAGTAAATTGGCAAATTCAACAGAAATTGCACACGGAAATGGTGCAACGGAAATGGTTGGAGCTGAAACAAGTGCTTATTGAGTGTATGCACATGGTATTAATTTAACCGAAACTTGCTAATAAAAGGTTAAAGAAAAACACCAATACAAGAATTTAAGTAAAGGTGAGTACGTACATAGATAAAGAAAAGGATAAAGGCAAAGGTAAAAATAAAAACAAATAAAGATGCGTAAAGATAAAGGCAAAAATATAGACCAAGGTAAATTAAAACACTTTACTTATATAAGCGCTAAGGTGAAGGGGAAAATGTAGATAAAGAAATGATAAACATAAAAGTAAAAACAAAGATAAATATAAAGAAAAAGATGAGGATGAGGATACCGATAAAAGTAAAGATGAAGATAAAGGAAGAAGGATTAAAATAAAGGTAATTAAAGAGGAAAGGATATAGAGAGACACAGAGACTCAATCTGGGAACTATTTTTGGATTTTAGAGATTTTCGGGATTCTCGGGACTTATCGATATAATAATCCATATTTTTATCGACTTTGTTAACGAAATTTTTATCGATTTTGCTATGGATATTTTCGGAACTTATCGATATAATAATCAATATTTTTATCGATTTTGTAATCGATTTTTTAACGAGTTTGTTATAGATATTTTCTACGGATATTGTTATTGGTTTTGTTATTGATATTGTTATCGGTACTTTTATCGAATTTGTTATCGATAATTGTATCGATTTTGTTATCAATTGATTATCGATTTTCTTATCGATTATTTACCGATTTTGTTATCGATTATTTATAGATTTTGTTATCGATATTTTTATCGATTTTGTTATGGATATTTTTATCGATGTTGCTATCGATATTTTAATCGATTTTGTTATCGATATTTTAACCGACTTTGTATCGATATTTTTATAAATTTTTTTAATCGATTTTGGTTATCGATTTTGTTATCGACATTTTTATCGGTTTTGTTACCGATATTTTTATCGATTTTCAAATAGATTTTTCTACCAATGTTATTATCGGTTTTGCTCAGGGCTGAAAACCGGTTTTGAACCGAACCGGTTTTTGAACAGAACCGTCGCTTTTTTCGGGCTTCGAACCGAACCACATAACGAACCGTTTTTATTTTTAAATGCCAAAACCGAACCGAAAACCACTCCAAAAAATGGTTCGGCTCGATTCGGTTCAAAAATTAGAATTCACTAAAGCATTTTTCAAGTTTTGTAATACTTGGTCTAAAAATGCGACCCGTATAGTGAAAATGCAAACATTTTTTTGTTTGATGGCAACTCCGAGTTGTAATTTAGTCCATATAAAGAATGCTTGACTTTTTTATACAGAAGAAAATGTTTAACAATGCTTGTTAACAAAAATTTATAAAATTCGGATTTTTGCAGTTTGGATTAAAAAGTTTGAATCTTTGATGAAATTTTGTTGAAATTTGTAGATTTTCCTAATTTTCGTATGAGGTTTTCAACATTAAGCCAAGATTTTGAGTATCAATTCAAAATTCTGAGTATGCTGTTTTAATCTACATACTCGACTAGGCTCGCGTTGATTTTAAATAATTGTGTTGTTTTCTTCCATAGGAAAAAATTGTCCAACATACATACTTCGTATGGAAGAAAATCCGTGAAAAATTGCTAAAAATCGACTTAAAACTTAAAAATTTTTTCCTAGAAATTCTTATTAAAAAGTTTGCAATTTAGATGAAACTGTGCAGAATATTCATAGTTTTTGCACAAAGTTTGAAAATTGGGTTTATATGGTTAAAAAATATAAGCATTAAATAAAGAAAAGAAAAATAGCCAATACTTGATAAAGTGTCGCCTCCCTATTTTTTCCACCATCCTACATGTGGATATTTAAATTTGATCTCAATAACAAAACCTTTAATTTGTATATTATGAATTTGTCATATTTTTGTAATATTTATATAAGGGATGCTCGTGAACCGGTTCTTGTACCGGTACAAGCTTTTTCTAAGTGGTTCGAACCACTGAACCGAACCGCACCGATTTTAGGAGTGGTTTGCAGCCCTGGTTTTGCTATCGATGTCGGTTTTGTTATCGATATTTTGCTGGATGTTACTATCGATTTTGTTATCGATAGAGTATAAAGATAAAGAAAAACAGAATAACATAAATGTAATTAGAACGAACACATTGAAAATAAAATCTGCGTAAATATAACGAAAACTTGCGTAAATCTTACGAAATTTTTCGTCATTTTGAGCCACGAAAGTTTTCGTTGATTGTACAAAACCCTTTTCGTACATACTACGAAAATATGAGGCATCAGATTTTTAGTACATTTTACGAATGTATTCGTACTATTTACTAAAGAATTTAGTACTACTTACTAAAGAATTTCGTACTATTTTTTAAATTTTTGTAAAATGCACAGAAATAATTCGTATATTTAACGAAATCACTTTCGTAAAATCTGCGCTTGTTTCGTAGAATGTGCGATTTTGCTTTCATTCTCCTCACTGTAAAAAACTTATTACGAATTATAACACAACACTTTTATTTTTTTTTATCGTTAATTTTAAGCGTTTTTGTTTAACAAAACGTTTTGCAAAAACACTTAACATTATTGATTAAAATATAATGAAAGTGTTGTGCTATAATTTTAGTAATGTTTTTTATAGTGTTAATAATTAAAGCAATCATACGTTCTACGAAAGAAGAAGAATTTTCTGACTACACTGTAGCTTAGAATTAATAAAAAAGGTTATTTTACTTATAATAAAACTTAAGTCTTTTATTTATATGCATAGGAATAGGTTCTATACTACATATTTTTTATTGCTTAGGCTTCATTCAATACTTTATTGGTGCAAAGTGTTAAACTATGAGACTCAACAAAACTAAATATAATAAGATATAAAATATGAAAGAATATAAAAAATACTGGTTTTACTTTTTTAAACATTATAATATTTTTATGTAGAGGCACTTGACAGATTCGCAGCTTCATCGATGTTTCTTTCCTTGACGACTATAAATTAAAGGAAAATTATAAGGCCTCTGAAAAGCAAGTTTCAGTGAAAAGTCATACATGTACTAACTTTTAATTACATTAAGTAGTGCTCCTGGCTTAGGCTTGCCGCTGATAGGTAAGTGATGAAATTACCTATTTATCAAGTCCCACATTGCAGCGCAAGGCGCAGCGTAGTCGATGTTACAATCATTGTATGCTTAAAAGCATAGTATATCCAGAGCTTTAATATTTAATTTTATATTGTTTTTTATCAAGCAAATTCCTTTTTAAAACGTTTAAAATTATATTATATGTTTCACAGCAGCCAACAATTAACTCCGCAATGACACGCGATACAAAAAATATGATGAAATATTAAACTGCCGGTAATTGAGTATCTTGTACGAAAATATTCGTATGGTACAACATGGCTGCTGTGAAACGTATAATATAATTTTAAACGTTTTAAAAAGGAATTTGCTTGATAAAAAACACTATAAAATTAAATATTAAAGCTGTGGATATACATACTATGCTTTTAAGCATACAATGTTTTTAACATCGACTACGCTGCGCCATGTTTCTGCATTAGTACTTTATACGAAAGTATTAACTAAATTGTACGAATACTGAGATGTAGATTTCGTAAATTTTAAAACCATACGTAAATATTACGAATGCCTTCCTACAATAAACAAAATTATTCGTACAGAGATTTGTTCAGTGCTTTACGAATGTGTTTCGTAAAATAAACGGAAGATTTCGTAAATTGTACTGAAAACATACCTTACAAAAGTCCTTTCGTTATATTTACGTATGGTTCGTAAAATCTTGTTTCGTTGTGAAAAATGTGTTCGCATTATAAACGAAAGTTTCGTACATTGTACAAAAACTAACACTACGAAAGATTTTCGTAGCACTTTTACGAAATTTTATTTTCAGTGCAGGGGTAGAGGTAGGGATCAAGATAGAAAAAAGACAAAAAATATAACCTTAAGCAAACGCAGATGTATGTATGTTGGAGCGCACTCTCAATCAATAGCGTGGGGAATACATATGCTTGCCAAACGAAGAACGTGTGTATCAAAATCAATCAAAATCAAAATTTGTGTTATGTATATAGGTCCTTTGTACTAAAATATTTTTTTCAGTTAGCGAATTTTATTTTCAATTATTTTTAGAGCTTCTAAATACTAAAAAACTTTTTGCTCTCACCACCTTGTAGAGACATTTCCCGCTTTCGATCAGTATCTATCAAAAAGTTATTTTGACCGAAAAGAGGAGTTAGCAGCTTTTACCGTGGCGGCGACGACATGTATATAAGCAAATCTCACAAGTCTTTACATTTTGCGACAAAAACGTGTTTGGTCAAAAATGGTGGCACACATATTTCAGAAAATTCATTATTTTCAGTTTTGTATAACAAAGAAGATTCCATCGCGCAATCGCATTTAAATGAAAACTTAAAAAAGATATACTAAACAAGTAAGAAAGTCTAAGTTCGGGCGGAGCCGAAAATTAAATACCCGGCGCAAGTATTAAATATATGTTTTTTCACCTTTCCGAAAGCTACCGCTGTATCCATTTTGAGTAAATTAGCGTCCTTAAATTTGGAAGTATTCCAGTTTCAAGCATTTCTGAAATTTACCGTTATATGAAAAGCAATTTTAGTCCGATTTCAATAATTTTCAACGTTTTGCTTTTATGTGGCAAGCACAATAACCATACCGAGTTTGGTACAAATTGGTAGAACGGTTACCGATATACATATATGTGATCATAATTGAGCGGTGCCACGCCCATTCTCCAAAATTTTACCATAAACGTATTTCTTGGTAAAGAAATGTTGCAAGCATCAATTTTGAATAAATTAGCTTTTGAAATGCTGAGAGTCCTTTTGCTTCGCAGTTTGTATGTCATGTGACACGTTTATTGTTTATAAAAAAACACAAGTTACAGAAAAATATACGAACTTTTGGCTTTGAGTTTATTTTTATGAGTTTGGACTGTCCGAAGCAATATCGGACGAGAACCGCACTCGTCAAAGGCCCGCAGCTAATTAAAAACTCACAGTACAACCTCGAGTATTTATAGGAATCACAAATGTCAATGCAATGCACAGGGTTGTAGTGCTAGATATAAATACAGAGTTGCAAAATAACGTAAAATTGAAATACAGGGTTGTTACATGAAATGAATACACAGAGTTGCATTACAAAATATAAGTACATGGTTACACAAATAAACTATTAATGAAATAGGGCCGCTACAGTCTCCCCCTAGGATGCTGAAGTCGTCCCGATGAAGTCGTCCCGATGAAGCATCCTATGTGGTCTCTCGGGGTCGTCCTCTACGCCGTATCATGTTAATGGGACCTTCGTATTCGTCACTGGAACTGCGATATCGTACTAATGAAGATGCATTATATGTGCCCAAAGGATGTTGCAGGTTGTCCTCGTGAGCAATCACGTAGGAAGTAGAACCCTGTCTACCGATGATAACGTAAGGCCCGTCTCGTCGTGGTGCGAATTTGGACGTTACACCCTTGGTAGCATTGCTTAGGACATGTGTGGTGACCAGAACCTTAGAGCCAATTTCCAAATCTTCCTGATCACGCCGTCGTAGGTTAGAAGCACGCTTGTTAGCATCTTGCTGCTTCCGTTCACATTCGCGAGCAGCTTGGAACACTTCAGTGAGCGTGGCTAAGTATGGTGTGATTTCGGTAACAAAGTTCTCCGACTGAATGATTGACCTTAAATCATGCTGGACATCGCCTATAGTTCTTGGTTCACGCCCGAATGTAAGAAACGCTGCAGAATACCCAGGGCTTTGGCAGAGTGGTATTCATACCGAATCGTATGGCTGGGAGCTTTTCTGCCCAAGTGCGATGCTGCTTACCGACCAATATCGCCAACTGTGCCTTCATGTCTCGATTCTTTCGCTCCACCGGATTCGCCTGGGGATGATATACCGGTGTGAACACCTGACTTATTTCAAGGCAGAATGCAACCTTCTGCATCACTGCGGATACAAACTGCACTCCATTGTCACTGATAATTCGTCTTGGGACTCCGTAACGCAGGAATACCTCATCTATCAGGGTTTTCGCACAATTTTCCGCAGTAGCCCCCATTAACGCGAAGAGCTCCACCCAGCGACTTGCTACGTCCTCAACAATATATATCGGCTGCATCCCATTGGCATCTGGTGGCAGTGGCCCAAACAGATCGATGGCTATGATTTCGAAGCGTTGCTTGCTTGAAATCGTTTGGTACAAGCCCATTGGCTTCAAGTTTGTTGCTTTGTATCGCTGGCAATCAGTACAATTATGGACGTGCTTCTCGATATCTTTCCGTATCCCGGGCCAATAATACCGTGTCGTTATTTTGTATGATGTTCGGTCGATTCCGTAATGACCTGGACGCTCTGATTTAGGAACGACCAGTTGCGCATCTTCGCTGTCTTCGTCGTTTTAACAGTAGAGTACCCCATCGTTGAGTGTATAACCTCTTTTGGACCAATGTGCCGCATCATCCGATTTATTTTCGAAGCAGTCGATAATGGTTTTAAGATCGGGATCACTAAGCTGACCTTCACGTATATCCTTGGCTCCTCGTCGCGGGAGATCAATACCAAAAGCGCAAATATTGCATGCTTCATCAATTCTATGGTTCTCTTCGCACGGAGGCCGTGACAGCATATCAGCTACAACGTTCGTTTTCCCTGGCTTGTAATCGATGTGTATATTGTAAGGCTGTATAAGCAATGCCCACCGAGCTAGTCGTCCTGTGGGTGACTTGATCGTCATTAACCATTTCAGCGGTCGGTGGTCCGTGATAAGCGTTATATCGGATCCTTCTATATAACCGCGAAACTTTTGCACTGACCATACGATGGCAAGAGCTTCACGCTCAATAGTGGAATAATTTTGCTCCGCTTTCGTCAGCAGCCTACTTGCGTACTCCATAGGATGTTCATCTGGTCCCTCAGCCGCATCATCCGATTTATTTTCGAAGCAGTCGATAATGGTTTTAAGATCGGGATCACTAAGCTGACCTTCACGAATATCCTTGGCTCCTCGTCGCGGGAGATCAATACCAAAAGCGCAAATATTGCATGCTTCATCAATTCTATGGTTCCCTTCGCACGGAGGCCGTGACAGCATATCAGCTACAACGTTCGTTTTCCCTGGCTTGTAATCGATGTGTATATTGTAAGGCTGTATAAGCAATGCCCACCGAGCTAGTCGTCCTGTGGGTGACTTGATCGTCATTAACTATTTCAGCGGTCGGTGGTCCGTGATAAGCGTTATATCGGATCCTTCTATATAACCGCGAAACTTTTGCACTGCCCATACGATGGCAAGAGCTTCACGCTCAATAGTGGAATAATTTTGCTCCGCTTTCGTCAGCAGCCTACTTGCGTACTCTATAGGATGTTCATCTGGTCCCTCAGACTGGATCAGGACTGCCCCTAGAGCATAGCCACTAGCATCGGTTTTGAGAATAAATGGCAAGTTCTCGTCAGCTTGTTTTAGTATAGGCGAAGTTGTTAAAAGCCATTTCATCTTATCGAAGGCCGTCTGCTGCTTGTCAGTCCAAGTCCATTTGGCGCTTTTCTTCGTCAGCTGCAAAAGCGGTTTGGCGACATCTGCGAATAGAGGCACAAACCGTCTATACCCGGAACACGCTTGGAGAAAGGACAGCAACTCCTTGACGTTTCTTGGGGATTTACGCATTGATATTGCAGTAACCTTGCTTGGATCAACCTTGATGCCATCTGGAGTCAATATGTGCCCCAAATATTTTACTTCATGGCAAGCAAAGCGACATTTTTCTTTGTTTACCTTGAGACCAAATTTTTGTAAGCGCTCGAATAGCCGGCTCAGTTCCTCTAGGTGTTCTTTAAAATTTTTCGAACTTAAAATTATATCGTCCAAATATGCAACTAAAACTATGTTTCCTAAAGAGACTTTAAGTCGATCTATTAGGCGCTGAAACGTTGCTGGCGCGTTTCGCAAGCCGAATGGCATACGCGTGAATTTGTACATGCCAAACGGGGTAACAAACGCTGTTTTGTCATGATCTTCGTCCTTCATCCCGACTTGCCAATACCCGGATTGCAAATCCAAAGTGGACATGAAGTTTGTGGCCTTGGCTTCATGCAACAAGTCGTCAATTCGCGGCAGCGGGTACCGATCTGGTTTGGTGATCGCATTCAACTCTCTATAGTCGACGCAAATCCGTATGCCGCCTGACTTCTTTGGTACTATTACTACGGGAGCTGCCCATGGTGATTCGCATTCCACGATAACTCCCGTATTGAGCATTTTATCGAGCTCTAACTTCAACAGATCTTTACGTTGTGGTGATAGGCGGTATGGCGGCAAGGCAATTGGAGGATGCCCGCCCGTGTCGATGTGATGTGTAGCATACGGTGTTGCAGACGTCGGCTCTTTAAAGATGTCAGCATGCGTGAGTAGCAATGCTTCAAGTTCCATCTTCTGCTTCATCGTCAGCTCGTAACCAACTGACTGTGGTGACAAACTTACTTCGAAGGAGTATAGTGGAAAGAAATTTTCACCACAAAAGTTCTCGAAATCGGTATTGCTGGATTTGGTTCGCATTGGGGGTGCAAACAACCGAGAAGAGTTCTCGGGTGTCCTTTCGCCAACCGGTAAGGAGCTTCTGAAGATCTTCTGAACGGAGTGTGGTGAATAATCGTTCGAGTGTGAGCGTTTGTTCTTTACTGATGGACCAAAGTTTATTTCTGGACAGATATCTGGCGCGTCCGCAACAACTGAGTTGGTATTGTACTTTTCGACGTAGCGTATGAAGTTGGAGTACTCGCTCTTAGCTTTGGTACCAGGTGACTGCATGTTGCCTGTTACTACATGCGCGCCAGCTATGTCGATAGCAGATGGTAGATCACTAGTGCTGGGTTTTGTAAAGTCGTATTTCATCTTTGGTTCGTCTTCAAAGTACCAGAAGGGCTGTGCAATATTCAACACAATGCCCGCTTGTTCCATAAAGTCTGCCCCTATGAGAGTTCGATTCTTTGTAGCATTTGGTAAAGATATCATCCTTATTTTTCGATTTCTGTTGCCGATAGTGATGTCACAAATAGTGGACAAAACCTTTTGAGTGGTTGTGGTGCCATCTGCCAAGGTAACGTCTGCCATTACGTCCTGGAAAACACACCCTTTGCTGGTCAAAATTCTTTTTAAGTTTGCGCTGGCTACACTGGTCTTCGCTCCAGTGTCGAATAACGCCTCACCTTGCATACCGAACATCGTAATGTGGGCCGATGGAATCGATCTGCCAACGATAGTGGTGGAAACACTGTTGAAAGCTAAATACTGTGGGCTCTCCCTACTGTGTCCACTGCATTTTGGGCAATTCGCGCGGTACACGCCTGGTGCACCACAACCGTAACATGCGAACGCTGCTGCGCGTTTCACTTGCGACGCTACTGCGCTTGTACTGGTCGTGCCAGATTGCTGTTGCTGTTGTGGTTTTGCCTGCTGTAACTGTTGCTCCTTTTTCTTCTTAAAGCAAACATCTACAGTGTGGCCTCGAAGTCTGCAGAAAGAACACCGTTTTGGGCCGTTAGCATTTTCGGGTTCCTCATTAACTGCCGGCGTAAGTTGCTTTGCTTCTGCCAAAAACAATTCCGCTTCTCGACAACGTACTATTAACCCGTCAAATGTTAAAAATGAATCACGGCGCACACGCTCTCTAATTTTTATCGATAAAAGGCCGTAAATCATGTTTAACTGTATTGCTTCGCTAGTGGTAACCATCAACTCCGAGAACAGTAATCGCTTTTTGCATATAAAACTATCAGTGGCTTCACGTGCATGCTGCTTTTGCTCAAATATATTTAAAAAGATTTTCCAATCAGGCGAAAATGTTGTGCGTATCAACTCAGATGCAGCGGCGAAGGTTTGCAAAGAATCTTTAACGCCAGCCCACCACGTCGCTGCGTAATCTTCGAGCAGCAGTGGCATACCGCGCAAGGCGTCGGCGTCGGAAATTTTTTCGATGTCTTTGTAAACCGTTATAGCGGTAATAAATTCTTCCACTACTGCAGGATCCCGTTGTCCTCGGAAACGTGATGTGCACTGCGTAAAGGAACCACTTTTTTCCGCTTGAGATCGCAGCTAAAATTTGCGAAAACTGCTCTGATGAAAAGGTAGCCATGCTTGTTGGTGAGTCGCAATTGGAGTCGTTCGAAGCCATAAAGTTGGGCGCCAATGAAATGCTGAGAGTCCTTTTGCCTCCCAGTTTGTATGTCATGTGACACGTTTATTGTTTATAAAAAAACACAAGTTACAGAAAAATATAAGAACTTTTAGCTTTGAGTTTATTTTTATGAGTTTGGACTGTCCGAAGCAATATCGGACGAGAACCGCACTCGTCAAAGGCCCGCAGCTAATTAAAAAATTCACAGTACAAGCTCGAGTATTTATAGGAATCACAAATGTCAATGCAATGCACAGGGTTGTAGTGCTAGATATAAATACAGAGTTGCAAAATAACGTATGATTGAAATACAGGGTTGTTACATGAAATGAATACACAGAGTTGCATTACAAAATATAAGTACATGGTTACACAAATAAACTATTAATGAAATAGGGCCGCTACACTTTAATATTTACTGATTTATCGAAATTTTTGTATTTCTCTAAATTACCGTTATATGGGATGTGGGCGTGGTTATTGTCCGATTTTTGAAATTTTCGGCCATTTATTATGCTGTACTAAGGCCAACAACTGTGCCAAGTTTGGAAGAAATTGGTGCAGCGGTTACCAAGATATACACATGTAACCATAACTGGGCGTGGCTACGCCCATTTTCCAAAAATTTATAATATTCTTATTTTTCGTCTAAAAATTGTTGTAAATATCAATTTTGAGTGAATAATCTTTAGTAGTTACTAAAATATCGCAGTTTTCGTATTTCCGAAAATTACCGTTATATGGGATGTGGGCGTGGTTACAGTCCGATTTCGCCCATTTTCAATACCAACCTACCCTGCATTAACGAAAACTTACATACCAAATTTTGTTGAGATATCTCAATTTTTGCTCGAGTTATCGTGTACACGGACGGACAGACGGACGGACAGACAGACATGGCTTAATCGATTTCTCTATTCATTCTGAGCATTTATGTATACATTTGTCTATATCTATCTCGATTCGTTTTGGCTGTTACAAACAACCGTTATATGAACAAAATTAATAAACCCTTGTGCACAAGTGCGCTCGGGTATAAAAAAGGAAAATTAACTATTCGTGCTCATATACTCGTAGTTTCTTATTTGACGAATACGCCCTGTAGCACCATACGCAATTATATAAAATATATACTCGGACGCCTTAACTTAAAAGTCATATTATTTAAAAGTAATTAAATATTGGCGTGGAAGATATTTACACAGTTTTCCTTATGCACATAAATATTACTTTCATCATGTATATAACAATTTTATAATGAGTTGCGAGTGTGCCAATAAAAATTGTAAAAATGGAATTTTAGTTTTTCAAATCATAGTCATCTTTTACTCAATTTCTTTTTTTTTCATTTTGTGTCACGCTAGTTTTATTACACTAGATTCGTTTGTGTTGGCAAGAAGAACATTTTCACCATTTCATTTTAGCATTATGAAGAATCTTAAATTTTTAAATAAAAAAAACTTTAAACCTTCAAAAATTACGAAATAGCTGCGACAGATATTTTCCATGCTGCCATTATATTTAATATGGGTGTGCAACTTCACAGATATATTGTATTTGATGCCAACGTTCATTGTCTTTAATAAGAACATTCTATGTGAAAACTTCCCAAAGTTATTAAAAAAAAACAATTACGATTTTTTTGAGTGAAAATGAAAAAATTAGTAATTTCGGTAATTTTTCGCCTAAATAAACGTTTTAGAGTTTTTTTCTGGCACTAAAGAAATAACTCGTGAGATTTGCTCATATCTCATAATGGCTACAATCTTCTACTAAATTTGTCATCATATATTTCATCTGGATATAAATTGCAAACATCTTTAGATTTTAAAAGAACAAAATCCCTCGAAACCCAACATTAGCGAAGTTTTTTTAATCGAATTAAAACACGAAATGTAAAATGATTGCTAATTTGTAAAATCTAATAAGTGGATTAGCAACGAAGACAATAAATTCTTAAAAAAAAGATTAAACAAAGCCAATAAAAAGTAGTGAAAGAAGATTAAAAAAGCAAATATTTTTAATGCTCACCCAAAGCACAAACACAACAGCACTTTCGATATGAAAGCAGTGGGCGGTTCAATCGATACATTATTCCTTAGGCTCATTTCACCCCAACCGATTCTCTCCCACCCACACACACGAACTAACTACCCGTAATAAAACACGCTATGGTCAATTCGAATGCAACAAACATAATTAAATGCTAATAAAAATGTGCAGATGAGCAGATTTTTACGAATAATAAAAATGCGAGGAATTAATAGCCATCGATGTTGGTTGGATGGGGGGGAGGGCAGTGGATTGAAAGCACAGCAAGAATATATCTTTGGTTTATTTTGGGGCGCTTTTAAATATAATTCTTTTTTCGTTTTCTTTGTTAAGATTTTCTCCGTTTTTTTTATTATTTTTCAATATCCGCTTTAGCTTTGCATGGCTGGCTTGCTTTTTGTATTTCAGTAACTTTGAATTTTAATGAAAAAAGTTCGTATTCAAATTGAGGGTGAATATGAAAAACAAAAGAAAAGTAAGAAGAATGGCAAAACATGAAGCTTTTGAAAATTAATATTAATACTGGCAAACAAATGCCATCGGTGGTGTTTTGAAAACGTATTCTTGGATGTCCAAGAAAGAAAGTAGTACGATTCGGCTATGGTACGGAAGTGAATCTTCCTTAAATTCATTTAGTTCATTTAATACAGCAGAAATTCCTAACATCAGCTTGAGAATTCAGATTCGTCTTCGCGTTCATCTTCGTATAATTCGCTTTCGAATTGGTGTTCGTATTCGTATTCGTTTTCTTATTCATAAGCGTATTCGCCTTCGTATTCCTTTTCTTCTTCGTATTAAACTTCGTCTTCAGATTCGTCTTCGCGTTCATCTTCATAGTATTCTTCGTGTTTTCATTCTCGTGTTTTTCTTTGCCTTCCTAATTGTGGTTTTCTTCATCTTCGGTTTTGGCTTCGCCTTATTTTTTGTTGCCGTGTTCGTATTCGTGTTCGCATTTGTATTTGTATGCGTCTTCGCTTTCATATTCGGGTCCGTATTCGTGGGTCTCAGTGTGCATATGCGCACTCACATGTGTTTTAGTTTTGGTTGCGTATGCCTCTTCTCCTTCGTATTCTTCGTTGCCGTCGCCTTTGTCTTTGCTTTTTCCTTAGCCTTAGTCTTAACCGAAAATCTCTGCGTTGCTTCGCAAGTGTCACACAATTTCCATCACAATTTTTTTGCTTACTACCCTGGATTAAGAAATTTCACTTCAAAAGTATTTGGATTTACACATTTTGCTAAGCGATAAGCCGACTTTCTCTTGCAATTTGGATGTACCTACAATCCGCCTCTGCTTGGTCCATGGGGTCTTGTTAGAAACTTTTTAAAAGACAGAGAGACGGTAGGCAGTTTCTCAGTGCACGCTGGGAGCCGAATGATATTAGCGGAAATATAACCTAGGAACCTAGCATTATCGAAGGTCCGCTACCATTCCGCAGTACCTAGTGCGTTCTGAGTTTACCAAGTAGGTTGCAGAGAAAACCAATTGAGCCTGTAAATGTCTCCGCTTCTTCAAAGATAAGTCCGCCATTGTGAGCTCGTCTAGCCTCGTTTCCTTCGATTCCAAAGTTACCAAATTTCTCATATGAAACTGCCTTTCAGAGGATAAAGACGCCTTTCAAACTCTTTTTATGCTTTAATCTGGCACGAATCGAAATTGCCTTCGGCCTGAAAAACTGTGAACCTTCTGCCCATTTCAATAGAAAATCTAGGGCCGAGTCCTTACACCTGTTCTATCCTCTATCCTTGATCTTTATTTGTACCAATCTACATATTTGGGAATAAAAGTAGGCGATCCATTTGCCCAAGCCTCTCAATCTGGGATTTTTACCTGGAAGTTTCTGCTAAAAAAAAATGTTTTTTTTTTTTGCGTGGAGCCGGAAAATCCACATCTTTCAAAAGGCTAGTGTTCTACCAAATTAACTTCATTTTTCTCATGAAGAATATAGTCCGATATTTGCATTTGCAGACTGCTCTCAAAGGTATTTCCAAGATATTTGACTTCGTCAGAGTATTTAAGTACGGTTCCTCTAAGCAATACCGAACCATGGATTGGTTTAAACCTTCATGCGAGAATTTTCTTATTTCCCGAAGAAACTCGAAAGTATTGCTAAAAGACGCGCACACGGAGCATGGTGTCGATCCATCCGAGAGATCTATGCCTCTTTGAACCAATGAAAACTTTTTCTAATTTAGATGTTACCCAGACCAAGGATCAAACCCGGGCCCTACGAAGTGGTATTACGCATCTCTACCCATTCAGCCATAGAGGCTGCATTATACTTACGGTGACCATCCGTCCTGTATTATACGGGACAGTCCTCTTTTTTGACCCATTGTACTGGCAATTTATTTATTTTATACGGGACGCCAAATGTTCTGTATTTCTTTTAATGTCCTAGTTTTGTCCCGTATTCGGTGTTTCGATGCCTTAACAAGCTCATTAAAATGACATGCCTATGAACGAGTTTTAAATGATCTTGGTATATGATGGTAATTTTCTCCATAAACAGTTACTACCTTCTAATCTGAATGCCTGTGTTTC